>NC_091121.1:187482681-187752681 GCF_040183065.1 Periplaneta americana | reverse complement strand
ATAATAATAATAATAATAATAATATCGTTTTTGTCTTTTCAGATTTGTTACAGATGACCGGAGAGAGCTTTACTATCGTGTAGAAGTTCAGAATCGTGTTTACCGCAGAGAGATAGCAGCACTGGACTTGGAAATCGGCCGATTAAAACGACAACTAATTGAGTCACCGACAACATCATCAGAGTCTATGTCCGAAGGAGCAACTTCCAAGAAGGTTTGGTTTTGAATATCTTGTTACTATTTTGTAGTGAGACTTCGGAACCAAACGTTCTTTAGCTCCACAACTGGCATATAGTACAGCACATGCAACAAGGTATTCACTCACACGTACAATAAAAATACTATCCCTTTTCTCAAAAGCAGTAATGACCAGAGCTAGGAACTTCGTACCGATCGCTATCGCCCTATACAGAGTACGTCCAGCTAGGTGCGTCGTCATCAAAACAAAGCTACAGCTACTCATAGAAATAGGAACGTATAGAGCAGCGTTTCTCAAAATATGCTCCGCGGACCACCTATGGTCCTCGAGGTCTGCCCTTGTGGTCCTTCAAAAAAGGCAGAAGAAAAAATAAAATTCAAACGAATTGTGTATCACTCTATAGCTGAAAATCGCCTTTCACTTTTTCCCCCAGTACTGGCATGTTATGAAATTTATTACTCTATCCGTCTACTGATTTCCCACTCTACTCTCAACAACAAAAGAAGGGATTTAAAACATTGAATGTGGTGTTTCTCGCCATCTTTTCCCTGCACATCTGGCGCCGCGCCTGTAATCCAGCCAGGGACCACCCAAATTCATAACAGACTTCATGTATTTATGACTTTCTTAATAGTTTTGCCGACACCCAGTCTGCACATTGAAATGGTCACATACTGTACGTCGTACACCAATAATACAACTCTGAGGTCACAATTTGAAACTTATTTTCCAATTAAATATGATGAATTTTCATGGGTTCGTGATCACTTTCATTGCGATATTGAAACTAACAAACTTTCATTGAGTGAAAGAAAACAGTTAATTGAACTCTCGAATGAGACCGGACTTAAAATGAAATTCCAAGCGGAAGGTATGGTTAATTTCTGGACCGCATTACAAGTGAAAAGGGGATATAGTGAACTGTACAATGGTGCTTTAGAGATTATAATTCAGTTTTTTTCTATGTATCTATGTGAGAAAGGGTTTTCATCACTAACTCTAATAAAAACAAAGTAGGCTACCGAAATCGACTCGATGTATGTGACAATCTCCGACTTAAGCTTACCAGCATACTTCCAAATATAGAACTGTGCAGGCACATCCATCTCATTAATATGAGTACCAACATTTATTTATTTATTTTTTAGTTAATATGTTAAAGATTATCCAAACACTAATATTCTTGAATTATTAAAGAAACAAAAATGAATTTTCTTCTATTAACATTAGCTTAATTAGTTAATACTAATAAAAATTTAATTTAATTTAATTAATTTTAATTAAGGGGACACTCAACTTAAAAATTGGAAAAAATGTGTCATTTTGTGTATCAGTCTTACAATATTATCTTTTTGAAGCTATTTATGACTTTTTAATCATTAAAAATTTTAAAATTTAATTTCATAGAAGTAAACAAAATTAAATTTGTACACTAATTTACGTGACAGAACTAAATTAATATACAGAATTCTTCCCCTCTTCATTTAGAAGGCACAGTCAAATGCACAAAGCCAAAAAATAAAAAATGATAATTAAAAGTGATATTTCAATTAACGATTGATTAAAAATTGAAATATTTTTTATTTTGAAAAGTATTGGATCTAATGAGCTGAGATTTTGCATGTTACTTTCCATGTGTATATTAAACTTTTTCTCCAAATTTGAAAAAGATTGGTCAAATAGGAAAAAAGTTCCAAAATACAGTTGAGTGTCCCCCTTAATTAATTCTATTTTAAAATATAAGTATACTACTTTTAAAATATGCTACAAAAATGGTAAATTTGCTTTCGAAGGGAACAATAGTAAGGTGGTCCGCGGAACTGTTCTGACTTAAAAAAATGGGCCCCACTTCAAAAAAGTTTGAGAAACGCTGGTATAGAGGAAAGAAAAACAAACTCGTTGTCAAGGCAATATTCCCGTTTCCGGAAAAGAAAGACTATCGAGCATTCGTAAATGCACAAATAGTTAAATAATTATGCATATGTGCAACTATGCATGTAGATTGAAATTGATACAAATTGCTCTTTACATATTTACATCATTTACACCTATAAAATATAACACAGGGTGTAACATTTATAGAAATGATGCAAAACAATAGGTTAATAATAAAATAATATATTTAGTAAATATCATGAAACGTTTACTAAGTAAAAACCAAAGAGGAAAACAAACTGAAAAAACACACTCTCTCTCCCTTTCCCCCTCTCCCCTCTCAGCACCAGTTCTTTGTAGTACACAAATTCCACCTAAAGTGTAATATTCATTAAAATTAAAATTATTAATTGTTAATTTTATACAGAGTGATTTATATAGAATTGACACATTTCTTTCATTAATTGTTTCAAAACGAATTGTGCTAGCGACAACTTATTATACCTAAAATGTAGAGGAATTTTGGGAGATTATTTACCTCAATAGCAAATGTTGAAAATGTCCTCCATCCTGCATAAGGCACAACTCAACACGTCGTTCCATGTTACTGGCCACTCGTTGGAGGACTCTGTTGTCAATAGCTTGAATCTCCTGTGTGATGTTGTGCTTCAGATCGTCCAATGTCTGGGGACGTGTGGCGTAAACCCTGTCTTTTAAGTAACCCCATAGAAAGAATTCCGGCGTTGTCAAATCCGGAGATCTCGGTGGCCACAGGTTCCTGGAAATTATTCGGTCGTCAAAGAAACAACCGTAACCCTATATGGCTTTAGGCCTGCACTTTTCGCAGCTCGCTGACACATTGAGTAGGTGTACTCTGTCTCCTGCGACAAACGTCTCAATGATTTTTTGGGTGACTGCTCCAGTCGTGCTCTTACGTCAACAACAACCCTGGGAAGCCTAGATGAACGATGCTTGCCCTTTTCACTCACCAGAGATCCAGTTGTTTCCAATTTGTTTACCAGTCCCAGTATTATGTTTCTTTTGGGAGGATTGCGAACACCAAATTCTCTCTGGTATGCCCTTTGAGTAGCTGTAATTGAATTCGTAATCCAGTATTGCTTCACAAGGAAGAGTCGTTGATTTAATGTGTTCTGCATTTTCACGTTGACACAAAATGTCGAAAACAGCTGCCAACAATAGGAATAAAACATAAACATCTGCGCATCTAGTGACAAGGAATCGAAACTCCAGAACATTCTGCTTAATTTGGTGCTAAAATTAGGTCAGTGCTGCCAACAATAAGAATAAAACATAAACATCTGCGCATCTAGTGACAAGGAATCGACACTCCAGAACATTCTGCTTAATTTGGTGCTAAAATTGGGTCATTGAATGAATTTCCAACGGAATAATTAAAGAAAGAAATATGTCAGTTCTATATAAATCACTCTGTATAAACTCCTAAAATTTCTCAATTAAATTTCATAAAGTCCTAAATTTCACATTTTAGCACCTAGAAATCCGTTCCCTAGTTGTTACATATTTCGCAGGACATTAACAACACGCAAACACAGCACCGAATGTTGTTCCGTATTCTAATACAGTGCAAGGGACATACAGAAACCGATAGATTGACCACAGTTCTCATTTCCTTGTTTGGATTTGTGTTTTGAGTGTTGATGCAGTCATACCTATATAATAACCCCCCTATTATATTTGCATGCGTCATTGCCAACGGTCTCTGCTCATTCTTTCTTGACAGCCTTTATTAGTTTTTCAACTGCTTTGTGTATGACAGCCTGCTTCTATCTCGTGTTTAGAAAAACAGCAAATATCTCATTAATAGGCCTACTTCGACAAGGAAGTAATTAACGTCGCGTTCTAGAAGCTATAAAGATGTTCTTTATCCTACACCCAATAGAAATATTTCTTGTATGCAGGGTGCGAATTAGAGATGAACAACGATCGAGAAAACGAGACTAACAGCGCCCGCAAAATCGAAAACCCGCACGACAATGTTGTATACGTTGCGTCGTTGACGTAAAGACTGCTTGTGAGTGTTTCGAGACGTCGAGATTTATCACTCCCGAAGTCCCGAACGTCCAGCAGCCTTGAATCCCCACAGTTGTTTATACCTGACTGAACTTTTATCTACTTTGGCAACTGTTATATGTGTATAAACAATCAAATAGCCTATTTGAAACAGCATCCCTACTTTTGAGTGTATAATAATCCGTTCCCCAGTCTTTATTTAATTACTAGGCCCTTATTAAAAGGCTAGGAATTTTCTTTTCATACATTTAAGATCAAGTGTGCAATCTCAAGTAAGAAGATAATATCTTATTATTAATGTCATGTTTTATGTTTCTTAGAAATGCAAATTTATTTGAGAACTAGCCGTACCCGTGCGCTCCGCTGCACCTGTTAGAAGTAAATATAAAGTAATTACATAATTAAAATAGGACATTTGATCCAGGGAACAACTTTTACAACAGCGCAACATAATCTGCTTCGCTCATTACCCAATTTTTTTTGCATTGCATTTATTGCATATATATTTTATGTATTTTAACACGATTCAATTGAGCATAGTTAAAATTTGAATTATAAAATAATGGATTGCTAAGCTAACGTACTATTACTGCATATTAAATCAATACACTCTCGTTGTTCGTTAATTCTCTGAGATTAAAATGAGTGTACATAAATGTTATTTTAAGAAATACAGAAAACGAATGTACAAATTAGCCTATCAAATTTTCTGTGCATAAAAAGCTATTTTAATCTTACCTGTCCTCGATTCACTCAGACGTTACTGTAATAACATTATAGCATTATGTCCATCTAGAGAAACTACACTTTCCAATGGTGAAATAATAATTATACAAATCGGTTAATTTAGCTTCTGATATTACTTCAAACACAGAAACATTGTCTGTAGGCTATGTTTAATAGCTTTCGATTGTTGCTGTCCAAGGCCCCTTATAGACGAAGTCATTTGTTTTTTAATTCATTACACGGCCTTAGATGGCAGTTATTTTAATTTTAAAACTCATTTATGTCATTAAATATCAGTCCTATCAAAATGTTTCAAGGAATAAAACTTATCGCAAATTATTTTTAAAAAAACTTTTGTTATGTAACATTTTTCACAAAAATCAATAATATATTGATATTTCGATTTATTTAATTCAGGTCCCCTTATAATTCCCCCTTTTAAATAATGTATTTTGAATGCCATATAGCCTAAAATCTAAGTTACAACGAACTTAATTTATATTCCAATTTTCATCGAAATCCGTTCAGCCATTATCGCGTGAAAAGGTAACAAACATACAGACAGACAGACAGACATACAAACAAAAATTTCAAAAAAGTGATTTTCGGTTTCAGGATGGTTAATTATATATGTTAGGACCAATTATTTTTGGAAAATCGAAAATTACCAGAAAAATTTCGGCTACAGATTTATTATTAGTATAGATTATCCCTTAGTTATATAAACGTAGGTAATATCATATAATAGAACCAGAATATTCTGATAACTAAGATACTGCTCTGTTTTGTTTATTTGTCTCATTTAAACATTTACAATGTTATTTATTTCAATGATATGTTATTCCAAGTTACGAAATCTTTCCACGCCGACCAAATGCTATTTCAAAAATGACGAGCGAGACTCGAAAGACAAATGCAACGAACACAACGAGCGAGAGCGGCAGTTAGTTTTATTCATCTCTAGTGCGAATTAAGATTTCTGATGAGGAGGGGATAGAATCCTAGATAGGGAATACCATACATAAAATTATTATTATCCTCATTCAATACGGCTCAACGCTTGGTCGCACTGAGTTGCTTGTCTTGCATCTTGATTATGATAATAATTATATCCATAAGCAGGCTTAAGATAAGATGTGTAATTCCTAAGTTATTGATTGTTGTCAGCTTTCCGGTGATGATAATACATCAATATTATTTGCTTTGCTTAGGCCTATTTTATACTTTATTTTATAAAGTATAATTACTCGTATTAAAACAATTATATTTTGTGAGGGGATAGAAGTTATCCCTGGCAGGGATGTTAATATGAATTTACGAGAGGGGGATAACTTTCCAACAAGGGGGGAAATCCCCCCACCCCTCGTTAATTTTCACCCTGCTTGTATGGAAAGAATACAGGGTGCTCTAAAATTCCCCTTACAAGCTTCTAGGACTTGTTAAGGGGACTGAGTAGATAATATTTTGAATTGGAACCCATGTCCGGAAACGTACCATTTCCGTGCTACAACCATTTGAAAGCAAGCACTGCCTGAACGTACGTCACGTGTCTCAACAAGTACAGACGTGGACAAATTATTAGCAAAATTTAAGATTTTTATTATATATTTTTACAAAATATGATTCTTCAATTTGTACTACAGTTGACATTTTTGTGTATTTCCAAATTATTAGCAAAATTGAAGATTTGTATTGTATATTTTTCAAAATTTAACTCCTCAATTTGGACTACAGTTGATATTTTTGCATATTTACAAATTATTAGCAAAACTGAAGGTTTTTGTTGTATATTTTTACAAAATTCGATTCTTCAATTTGTACTACAGTTGACATTTTGGATATTCCGAAATTATTAGCAAAACTGAAGGTTTTTGTTTTATATTTTTACAAAATTTGACTCTTCAATGCAGTTGACAATTTTGCTAATTTACCAATTATTAGCAAAATTGAAGACTTTTATTATATATTTTTACAAAACTTGACTCTTCAATTTAAACTACAGTTGACATTTTTGCATATTCCTGTCTACTGTAATGATGGAAATATCCAAAATTGTCAAATGTAGTCTAAATTGAAAAGTCAAATTTTGTAAACAGAATTATCATAAAAATCGTCCATTTTGTTAATAATCTGTCCACGTCTGTAATAGCTTCGCGATTAGTCCGCCTACAGCGTTACATGATGAGGGGTGATTCGTCAGATCCTCCATGGCCTCCACGGTCACCGAATTTGACTCCATTGGACTTTTTCCTCTCGGGTCGCATGAAGAGTTTGGTTTATGAGACTTCTGTAGAGACAGCAGAAGATCTGGTGGCACGAGTTGTGGTCGCTGCAAGAGAGATTGCAGATACACCAGGTGTGATAGAGAGGGTTTACCAAAACATCATTCGTAGGTACAATGCGTGCAACAAAGTTGGTGGTCGCCACATCGAACCGCATTTGTAGTGGATTTGAATGTTAACCATCATTTGAAAAGGACAAATACAGTTTAAGTTGAACTGTAAACAAAAGTGTTTGTGACAAATGATTCAGTTTCCATTTTGTTTCTTTGGTTATTAATGAGTTGAATTCTAAAACAAGTGATGTACTGGGTCACGCCTCATAATAAAATAAATTACTTGTAAAAGTGGTCACGTTAAAAACATGTTTTCAATCGGCTGTAGCACGGAAACGGTACGTTTCATGACATGAGTTCCAATTCAAAATATTATTTACTCAGTCCCCTTAACAAATCCTAGAAATTTGTAAGGGGAATTTTAGAGCACCCTGTATTAAACACTGTAAGCTGGAATAGCTGAACCTAGGACTTCAGCAAGGTTGTTCTATCCCTTCCTTTCCCTACCAGACTTTGGACCAGCTAATGGGGAGTTAAATTAAAGAAGAATTATTTTATCACGTTACGAAAAGATTCATCTCTAAGATGGAAAACCATTTTAAGAAAAGACAAAATATCTGGCAATACCATATAAATATAAATACACCGTGTCCCGCTTAGAGGGATCGAAAAATAAGTGATAATTTCAAGTGTAAATAATGGCTTATTAACATAGCTTTTTACATAACGATGTAAAAACTCTCCGAGTTTCGGAAAATGCTGAATGCAACTCGATGTGTGTGTCCTGAGTTGCTCTGCAGACATCTAAATGACGATATTCAACCTCCCGCCAAGTGTTCTGTAGCATTTGTGGAGTCACTAGCGCAGCTGCATTTGTGATGTGTTGTCTCAAATCCTCCAAAGTGTTAGCTCTGCCTCTTTGGTGCACAACATCCTTCACAAAGCCTCAGAAAAAAAGTCCAAGGGAATCAGATCGGGTGACCTGATTGGCCAGGCAATGGGTCCTCGTCTTCCAATCCACCTAGTCATGTACGACAAACACGGCGTTGTACTCGCGTAACAGATTTTTCTTCTGCTAGCCATAGCATACACTGAACGTTCTGTTGTGGTGTCCACATGTTGACCATGGCGTGTTCTTCTACAAAATGGCGCCAGGCTTGTTTTAGCGACAAACAAATTAAAGTTACGCATGCAGCTATTTTCAGACTTTGTTGCGTAAACTTGGACAGTTTTTCAATCTTGCCAGACGTAAATCTCAAGGATATCTTTATTTGGTTATTCCAATTCAGAAACAACTAAGTAAACTAAAATAACTCCAAAAGGAAATAACATTTCAATGGATACCTAGTCATTGTGGTATACCTGGAAACGAGAAAGTCGATAATATTGCAAAACAGGCAACATATTTGCAACCAAGACCTCTTCAGGTGATATCTCTATCCAATTCTTTTGCTTCAGTAAAGTCTCATTTTACAAACCTATGGATCAACAATTGGCTCTCTTCTGACAAAGGAAAAATTTTACAGTCTGTAAAAAAGAAGCCAAATGACCTGGAAATGTACAAAAACTTGCCGAGACATGTTCAAACATTTTTAACAAGAGCCAGAACAGGTCACATTGTCACTCAATTGTACCTACACCGATTTCACAATTCTAATAATCCTACTTGTCTGTGGTGTAATAATCATGATGAAGATCTGGAAAACATTCTTCTATATTATCCATCCATAAACCACAAAAGAAGTAAATTAAAATCATCAGTACCTGTTGCAGAAGACACAGCCCTGCAGTATATATTGACTACACCCCACCTCTAGCTACTAGCAACAGGCATCTATAATGAACATCGATCAAAATACCCCTCATTTCTCATGAAAAACAACAACTGAATAGACTACAGTGGACTATACTGGGTGTTCATTTCAAAGTGTGTCATGACGTCACTGTAGATGAGTCAGCGATTTGAAATGAGTTTCAGTTGTTGTGTCAGAGAAGTTGCCTATTAATCAATGCGTTCAATCTGAACTTAAGAACGTGTACGATATAACTTGAACGTCGTAGCAACAGATGGCGGTCTGTACGGTCTGTGTGCTACCATAACCTCTTTCGAACTGTGTTTTGCGCGGGCAAGTCATACGCAGGGTATTTGTTATCATCGGTTGCGTACGGAAACATTCCACAACACAAATCAAATGCTCCATGTCCATGTTGACCGTCGAAATTAATGTCAACAAATACGTAAGTAATCGTCTTAACTCTCCCCACATATCCCGACAGAAAGAAAAACTCACTTCATTACATGTTTCGAAACAGTTCACATTCCTGCCACTACCGGCGTTACCGTACGTATCAGTAAGTACTCTTCTGAATGAATGCCGTACTTGCTAGGCAATTTCTCTGGCAGATAAGTAATACACCTCTGCGGAAGTGTAGGAAGTTTGAATTCTCTAGGATCATCGACTAGCCACATGACGGCATACAGCGAGCTATGACACTCTTTGAACTGAACACCCAGTAGTGGACTTTATGTTGTCAGCAAACAGCTGGATACATTAAGAAGATTGATTGATTTATTTGGTTTTAAGTGCTGAACATTTATTTCTCGATCCTTCTAAGCGGGACACGGTGTATACATTATGCAAGCATGCTCTTTCGATTTATACTTATTCTGCGTGTATTGCCACATTTCAGAATGATTTTTCACCAGACGAGAAAGGTACAGCACGGAAACACAATGTAGTGGAGACCCACCCATCGCCAAGTGTTGGCGGTGGTCTTCCTCTGCTGCTTCTATCAGTGTTACCACCCGTGATACCACGAGCAAGCTGGCCATCTGCAGACCACGGTAACCTACCCATGCGTCGCCAAGTTACCTTCAGCTCTGAACCCAAACTAGATGATACAATGACTAAAAAGACAGGAGGTGAATCCAGTCGAGTAGAAGAGTACTACATAAACTGTGACGACCAGGATGGCGATGTCGAAGTCTCTGGCAAACTTGGAGTTCTTGGACGCCTCAAGAACTTCCTGGGAAGCAGACCATCAAGCCGGAAGACATCTGCCGCATCCTACAGCGGTACAGGTGGGGGAGGCATAGCTTCGGCTCTAAGGGTCCATATGGGTTATCTAGCAGGTCTTGTTCCAAGCAGCACCGCTGCTCCCATGACGTCATCTTGCAATACAAGCATCACAGCGTTGAATCAATACGGACTTAGTGGAGGTCAGTCCACAAGGGAGCTTCACCCCCTGAAGCGCTACTGTGGTAGAGTGGGTGGTGGAAGTGGCCCCATTATAAGTGTGACTTCAAATGACGATCCAGAAGAGGACGGAGAAGACGACGGCAATAGAAGAAAGTTCTCTCTCGGAATGTGTCTGTCACATAAAGAGGGTAAGGATTTCGGTGGAGCTGAAAGAAGGGTAAGCTACTCTTCTGTGCAAAAAGGGACAATAAGACATCAACATTCTCAGCCAGTCTTGTCCTTCAGAGAAAGAGCTAAAGGATCTCCTCGTTTTCCTCACAAGATTGTTCCCACATGTAGTTTGAACGCGCTAGAGGATCGAAGAAGAAGCAGTTCATCAGCAGGTGCTGCGAGTTATAGCGCTAATCCATCGGGAAGTAACCCAGCATACCTCGCAAGGCGTCAAAGCAGTCAGCACCATCTACATGTGTCCACAAGAACTGTAGGTTATCATGGTCATATGGGGAAGTGTAGGTCGTTGGAGGATGCAACCAGCACTGGAGCAGGACCTTCTGGTGTTTCTGCTGGTGCCGGTAACTGGAAACCAAGAGCGGCGAGTTACAGTCCAAATTGTGACGTGTGGGCAACTGCAGAATTTGGTATTCCGCTCAGTGAACTCGGCAACAGTGGAAGGTGCAGAGAGAAGAATATCTCTCAGAGTATTCAGAGGAGAGATTCTCAGTGTTCTCAAGGCCAGATGTAATCTAAGTTTATTTTCGTATTACAAGAAACAGCTGTTGTTGTGACATCTATCTCCATAAATTAAAAAAAACAAAGTTATCAGGGTTCAAAATACAGTCTTGTTGACAGACATTGTGTCAATTACTGGTTTTGAAGCTATTTTAATTCAAAAAGAAAACCCAGAAAGTGTTCAGATTTGACGTCATCCCACTGGTACTCTATGTCACTTCCCTCTTGCTTATTTTAGGATGGACTACGTGAAAACAGCAATAAAAATGTGTAATAATGTAAGAAAGGCAATCAAATTAACAAAGAGATGTTCTGATAGAATATATTTGTCTTATATCTTGTACTGTTTCATCCTTGCCTCTTGTCTCTGCTGGCTAGAAGATATAAAGGAGGTTTCGTTTTGTAAAGTGTTTTTTATTATGTAATTTCCTATCCCAGGATACAATGGAAGGCTTGGTTCCATTGGGCTAAATTCTTCAGCCTCATACCTCATATTTCAACAGACATACATTACCAGTACTATAAAAGTGTAATACTGATCTTTTTTTTTTTTTTTTGTGCAGAGGTTATAAAAGCTTGTACCTGCAAGGCATGTTCACAGACGTCTTTTTACGACGTTTCGCATTGTCCTGAAACAATGAAAAACTTCACGTTTATACCGAGATTGTTAACTGATCCTGTATTTCACATTTACATAGACGAAACCAAAATTGTTCAAATTCTTTTCCACAACACAATTGGTAACAAATGAATGTGAAGTTTGTAGTACAAAATATCTATTCATGATCATTAATATTGTATCTCCTCATTTGGTAACGAAGACCTCTTTAATAAATATGCAGTGAATAAAAAGAAACTAATTACAATTTTTTACACTGAAAGATAAAATAAAACAGCTGATAAAATTTTAGATAGTGGTGTTAGTTAATTTTTACACAATTTAATAAAATGTATTTAAAATTGTGCCGTAAATCTTATGTAATTGCAGGAAATCACCAGTGGCAAGATGAAGCTGAGTAACAACGTAATATTTATATCACCTGTTCTTGAATTAAAAACAACATTACAGCTGTAATTATGTATTAAGCTATTAACAAAAATCCAGTATATTCTTCTGGTATCTGCATACTGGCCGTGTCTCAAAGCTACATTTTCAGCTGAAGTGAATTAGATTGTTGACTAAATAGCCGGATGTGACATCAGAACTTATGATCCAAAGCTACATAATGCATAGCAATCAAGTCCGTAGTAGGTAGTAAACGAAAATGCTGCCTTGATTGTTGACTTGTTCACTAAACAAACATGGATACCTCATCAGCAATTGTGGTTATGAAATCTTAAAATGCTTTGGAAGTAAAATAATGTAAATATAATGTAGAATAACACGTTAACTTTGAACACCGACATTGTTAGTACCTTCTGTACAATGTTTTAAACATTAGGTATTATAATATATTAAGCCATTATCTTTTCCACATAACTCGTAATGAAACTGCATTAGGACACTTACTTACTTACTTACTTACTTACTTACTTACTTACTTACTTACTTACTTACTTACTTACTTACTTACTTACTTACTTACTTACTTACTTACTGACTTTTAAGGAACCCGGAGGTTCATTGCCGCCCTCACATAAGCCCGCCATTGGTCCCTATCCTGAGCAAGATTAATCCAGTCCCTACCATCATATCCCACCTCCCTCAAATCCATTTTAATATTATCTTCCCATCTACGTCTCGGCCTTCCCAAAGGTCTTTTCCCCTCTGGCCTCCCAACTAACACTCTATATGCATTTCTGGATTCGCCCATACGTACTACATGCCCTGCCCATCTCAAACGTCTGGATTTAATGTTCCTAATTATATCAGGTGAAGGATACAATGCGTGCAGCTCTGCGTTGTGTAACTTTCTCCATTCTCCTGTAACTTCATCCCTCTTAGCCCCAAATATTTTCCTAAGAACCTTATTCTCAAAAACCCTCAATCTCTGTTCCTCTCTCAAAGTGAGAGTCCAAGTTTCACAGCCATACAGAACAACCGGTAATATAACTGTTTTATAAATTCTAACTTTCAGATTTTTTGACAGCAGACTAGATGACAAAAGCTTCTCAGCCGAATAATAACAGGCATTTCCCATATTTATTCTGTGTTTAATTTCCTCCCGAGTGTCATTTACATTTGTTACTGTTGCTCCAAGATATTTTAATTTTTCCACCTCTTCGAAGGATAAATCTCCAACTTTTATAGTTCCATTTCGTACAATATTCTGATCACGAGACATAATCATATACTTTGTCTTTTCGGGATTTACTTCCAACCCTATCTCTTTACTTGCTTCAAGTAGAATTTCCGCGTTTTTCCTAATCGTTTGTGGATTTTCTCCTAACATATTCACGTCATCTGCATAGACAAGAAGCTGATGTAACCCGTTCAATTCCAAACCCTCTGTGTTACGCATTAGGACACTGCCTTCTTAATTCAGTTCTGTACCGTGATGTCATGGTTTTTAGAAAAATAGTCTATGAAGAAGACCATGTTTCAAGCAACATTTCCAAAGCCCCCTAGTGTGTAGTTTACAAGTCACCTAGTTGCTAGTCACTAGTGTGTAGTTTTGACTTGAGCTTTGAGACACGGCCGTTTCCCAAAGACGGCTAGAATATTTCTTTTTCCAGCAATACAATGACAAATTTAATTCTACGAGTAGCCACAGAAGTTGAAAAATTATTAATAAAATACAATTTTCTTCACTTGCTGGAAGAAAAGGGGAAAGGAACTGGACACACTACCGCACTACCTCCTGGCTTACTTGCCTCATGAGTGATTCCTTATTGGCGTCGCTTGTGAGGTTGCAACATGTCTTCTGACAGTTGACTACACAACAACAGTGACAGAAAATTACGAATGTCCAATTGAACCTTACTGCAGTACCTGCTTTTTCTCTCTTTTATCTGCACTGTTACATGATAATAACTATCTTAGTGCACGTTTGACCATTCATTTGAAGTGTGCTGAAAGGTGTTGTAATTTAGCAATACTTCACATGTTCATTACAAAACAGAAAATCTATTCCTGTCCACACTTCTATCTTTCGTCGCGGTATGTCTATCCATTCCTAATGAATACCTTACTCTCACTACCTCACAATCCTAAGAAGTAGGTTAAAGGTTTGTTGAGATCATTAACAAGCAGCAGTGCCATTAAAATTGACGTTACTATAACAACGTTAAGATCCTCCTCGAAAAAAGAATAAATTACGAAATTTTATTTAAACTAGTGGCAAATCTCGGGCTGGAATCAATAAAACTGATGCTAAGCACTTCAACAGTTATCCACTCGCAGTAGTAACTGAATCCTCTACATTCAAAACCCCCTAAAGACCATTTTGTTCAGAATTGAGTTATGCCCACATATTGCTTGCTAAGAATGAATTCTAATGATTAATAGAGCTTGAATTAAAAAGCGGCTAAATTTGAAGCTAAAGGTTTGTTAAAAGTTACTTTTAGGATTACAATTTCCTCTATTTTCCACCAGTTACTGTCAAAATCCTTTAATTTATGAAAGTGGATATAGGGGATTTTGAATCTATAGGATTCATTTGACGGAGATCATTCATTTCTGTAGAACATGGTTAAAACAAGCTGCACTAATGTCGCATTTCACATTTTTGTATTTTATTTTACCAAAGCATCTTTCTTTGATTTTCATTCATTTTTTCACACTTCGTACAGGTTAAAATTATGGGAAGTTTCATGTTCTATACTTTACAACTAAAGTAGCCTACATAATCTCGACTCAGTCATCGCGTTTCTCATACAAGTTTTGATCAGTTAGAATTTTTTTTTAATATTTCGGCTGCTTCCGACGTGATGGATGTGGTTAGCAGTGTTCTTTCTCGATTCTTAAAAATCCGCTATGAAGCCGTGCAGAAACCGCTAAATTGCTATATTGTCAATGTAAAATATATATTATTTTGCCGCTGTGAGTGCTAAAAATACCCGCTAAATCCCTATATCAACAATACAAATTTCATAAATTTTACCCGCTAAACTAACGCCGAAAAACGCTAGATCTAGCGGGAAAACCGCTGAATTGACAACACTGGTGGTTATATACAACAATTGCGGTAAAAATATTAAGAAATACTAATGGCTAAACAACTGTTACCTATTGGCAGATGGCGCTAATTCAGTCGATAATCGCCATGTTAGTTTGAAATGGATGAATTTGTATTAGGCCCTATGCTTATGATTTTATTTTGATAATAATATTAACCGCGAATAATTTAATGAACCTCACAAGATCATGCAAGTAAATCTCGGAATAATAATATAAAAACACAACTAAACAGTGTAGCCTACCTACCTCATATTGTTTCAGTTCAACACAACGACACGGACCTGCTAAAAGCTGTAACATGAATTATAAGAAAGTTGTAAGAAATTTAACAAGGCCATTCTTATTAATTATGAATGAATTGGTAATATCTTACTCTGGACGCTAGGCCTGAAGTCCATATGAGTGTTCAAACTTATTTGATGTAGTAATTCATGCATGTAAAGTTTATTTCACACTACTGCTATTCTAATAAGCTAATGAATACTTATATTTTCAAAGTAAAACATTAGGCCTAAGTTAAAAGTTTTTATTTCACAGGTGTAACAAGTTATACGATATGGAAGCAAATAGGCCTAATAATTTTTGTTCCTCGTTCACATGTTCATAAATAATATACCGTATTGGTTTATGTAAAGTACAGTAGGCCTACATAGCTGTCAGTGTTTTACGAATAACGGATAATAATTTTGTTTTGATAGGGCTACAATATACATTTGTATTTCTATTCGTTCTGTATGTTGTCAAATAACTACAACGCAGAATATTTCGTTATAAAATTGTTCTAGTCTTCTTTCGTTTTACTTCAAAGTAACGGAAACTAAACTTGAATGGTACGTCCATAACGTGGTCGCTTTAAATCAGAAGTTTTTATTATTATTATTATTATTATTATTATTATTATTATTATTATTATTATTATTATTATTTAGCTATTCCCATTCATTTATAAGATACACCGAACATAAAATTAAATAAACAGTACGTAAAAATTAATGTTTCGGTCCTGCAGAATTATCTGTAGTATTAACCAAAAAAAATATATATATATATATATATATATATATATATATATATATATATATATATATATAAGATTATCATCATCCACAATAAAGTGGACAGCGGTCCGTTCCGGTCGCACAAGATTATCCCTACATTTTCTTTTAGAAAGCTCCATACTACGCTTCCCAACTGGCTTATGCATAAAAAAAACCTGACAGATGAAAACAGGCTAGATTGAGAGAACTGGAGAAAGAAGACTTTTGGTTGAGGAAAAAGAAGTATTAAGCAAATTAGTTAATATTTTTCAGCAATTATATTTTGGCTTGTCTAAATTTGAACAAGACGGGCTCGTTCGACAGCGACATCCTGAAACCTAGCTTGAAGTTGGTGATTCTATAGTTCAAAGCAAAGAGTTTCAGCTTATGTATCGCGTTTTGAATTTTCATCTCAATTGTCGCGTTTAGCTTGTTTTGTAGGAAATCGGTCAGGCTCTCGACTTTTGGCGTTAGCTTCTGTATTACGGGGTTGTTGTTTGTTATCTCGTCGTTTTTTGTCAGAAGATCAGAGTACCACGAACCTTCGCCCGAATGCGTGTGCAAACTGTGCAACGAAGTGTGTCCAAAATATCATTTTAGTAAATGTGTAAATAGAACGAAGTCACTGGTGGAATATAGTAAAGAGAAGTAACTCATACCAAACTAAATTGCACGTTTGTGCGCACTTCTTTCTTATAAAGCAAAGAGTTTGTAATTACAAACTCTTTGGTTCAAAGTAACATTTGTAGGACATCTTGCGGTACTATAATTAACTACAGTCGATTGTGTAGTTTGAATAAATAACACGGTTCCCATGGCAACTAGCGCTAGTGCATCATGATTGCAAAGATGGTGCTGCCAGTGTCGCCAACCTCGCTAGTTCTAACGAGTTTTAGAGCTATACTGACGACATAGGCCTATCTGGTGTCCTTGCGCCTAGCGACAAATATAGTCTAACGACATTTTAACAACAAAACGGGCGGGCACAGGTTCAGATCCTGATTGGGGCAAGTAACCTGGTTGAGGTTTTCCCGGGATTTTTCCCTCAACCCCTTAAGAGCAAATGCTGGGTACCTTTCGTTCGCTGGCATTATCACCTTCATCTCACTCAGACGCTAGTGGATAGGTAACCACTGCAGCTGATAAAGCGTCGTAAAATACCCAATTGAAAGCTTATAATGATTTAGTCCTAAGCCACATAGGCACAATTTTACGGGAGAACGTGTTAAAGGTTTATAGTCCAATGCTATTAGGTGCGGTATTATCATTTCTTCAGCGTTCTACTTACCGGTACCGGTACGTTATTTGTTGAGAAAATGTTATAATATTTTATTGTAGCTGCCCCATATGTGTGAGCCGAAATAATTTTTGTTAAAAGTGTGGCTTTGAACTATCTCATTCTCACCCCTTTCAATTAAAAAAATCAATAAGTTAAAACTGCGATATATTTCATAGTATTGGATGTATATAGTATTGTGCTGTACCGGTACTTAGATCCATCGCCATACCTTGAGAAAAGAATCCAAAAAGGATAGCTGCCCTTGAAAAAAGGGGTACCGTGTGGTAACAGCACTTAAATTAATTATAGATCAACAATACTTACTTACTTACTTACAAATGGCTTTTAAGGAACCCGAAGGTTCATTGCCGCCCTCACATAAGCCTGCCATCGGTCCCTATCCTGTGCAAGATTAATCCAGTCTCTATCATCACACTCCACCTCCCTCAAATCCATTTTAATATTATCCTCCCATCTACGTCTCGGCCTCCCTAAATGTCTTTTTCCCTCCGGTCTCCCAACTAACACTCTATATGCATTTCTGGATTCACCCATACGTGCTACTCAACTATATCAACAATACTCTATTTGAAATTTATTTTTTATTTTATTTTTGGGGGCAGCTATCCTCGACAGGAATATATATATTTTTTTCATATATAGAGCTGGACAGATTATTTACAATTAACAAGGAATGTCTTAAACCATTAATGGCTATATCTTGAAGTTCCAAAAGATCGATATGGAAACTATGAAAGAAGTTGATACAAGATCTTGAGATAGTGCCCCTTGCACCAAAGAGCAAGCCAATTACTTCCCAGCGACAAACGGGTATGCGGTATTTCTCTTCCAGATAAGTAAAGCAGGGTTCATAATGTCTTTTCTTTTCCAGATCTACTTCTTGTGGTTGTAATTCAGCACCCTCAAATCTGATAGTAGGATCGATTATGAAGTCAATCTTTTGATTGTTATCAATAATGCTATGATGTCGGCAAATTAAATGCTTAGAAAACGCTGCACTGCATTGATTTCATACTGAGGTCTTGCCTTCTTTTAAAAGAAAAGGGTCAAATTCGACCTGGTACTATTTTTGTCGTTTATTTCCTTTAGCTACTTTTGTTAGCTATTTTATGTTCCTTTGCGATTTTCAAACTTCACTTGTTGGCAACACTGGGTGCTACTTGTGTCGTAACTCGTAGTTTCACGTTTAGCGACAAAATGCGTGTTGCGTGTAATAAGTACGTGATATGCATGAATGTTGTCAATATCATTTGCGTTACTTCGTATTTTATATCGATACAAGTTACGCTATTATGTAATGTATTAAGAAATAGTCATGAAAAATTAGAACATGATAGTGGGGGAAGAAGAAAAAAATGAAAGAGTGTTAGTAGACCGTGTAGCAATAAGAGGTTAAAAACATAAAAGTGGAAAAGAAAGTTAGAAAGGTATGATTACCGGTGTATGTATTACATGAAATAATACATTCAGTTCAGAAGGGAAAGCACAACTGCTCACAACTCATGATGGAGTTGAATTTGTTAAAGATTGGATTTTCGTTCATGACAATATTTGTAGTTGTCACGGGATGTTTGATTAATAATATTGAGAAACGTCTACCTGTATTTATAAGGCAAACGCTCAGGCATGGAAAATATGCCTATCGTGGTCGACCATCGCGGATAAAAGTAATTGAGGTGCCCAAAAGGTAAGAAACACGCACATAAGTACAATACATTGTAATTCTCTCTTCCTTTGCTGCAACGTATGGATTACTAATTCTCTTACTACATTTGGTGTAGGCCTGTTACATAAACAATTTATGCAAAATTAAGTCCAGAACTGAAATTTAAAACAGTTCGTGATATTTCTGCAGTGCTCGGGAAAAGTGACACAAGTCAGTTTCCACAAACCTTTTCTGATAATTTATTGACAACATATGGAACATCTGCTCGCTTGGAAAAAAATACGTAAGTATTCCTCCCATTACAATAATTCATACAGAAAAAAATCAAATCAACATAAACCAGTGTAAGTTGTCAATAAATTATCAAAAAAGGTTTGTGGAAACTGACTTACGGTATGTCACTTTTCCCGAGCACTGCAGATTTTATCGTTATTGGTCAGAAATTTTATTTGTTGTTGATTGGTAGTGTCTATTCCAAAATCGGCGGAATCCGCTCAACGCTCGTTTAACCTTTATTTTATCTAACGGTGCGTTTTTTTTTTTTTTGTTTTTTTTTTATTAATCAGAACTGCTTGATTTGACTTGGGGGGGGGGGGGAATATGTACTGCAAACTACTAAAATTGAGTGGAAAGCAGTAATTTTCATTTTATCTAGTTAATATTTACGACTTAAGATAATATACGAGGCGTGTTCTTAAAGTAAGTTCCAAAAGGGTGTAGAAAGTAAACGGGAAGATATTTACAAACCATTTTTGTTGTATTGTATTCCCCACACTTCAATTACTTCTCAACATAATCTCCACCATTATTGAGGCATTTATCGAGTTGTGGCACAAGTCTTTCTATCCCCTCATTGTAGAATTCGCCCGCCTGCGAACCACTCCCACACATTTGTGAAAAAATTCAAGGAAAATGAAGAAATTGTGAACCTCCTGTCCTCATGAATTATTTCATCGACAGCACGCACCAAATCGTCATTGATCAAAGATGGCCGACCGGTACGCTGCTCATCATGCACAGAGACGCGGCCCTCGTTGAACTTCCTAACCCATCTCCTGACCATTCCATCACTAATGGCATCATCACCATACACCTCACAAAGTTGACGATGAATGTCAGCTGGTTTGATGTTTCTCGCATTCAAGAAATGGATAACAGACCGCATCTCACAGTTGGCGGGGTGCTCGATCACTTTAAAAATTTCAACTGATCACAACTAACCACACACACGGACTGAAGCTCTGAAACTGCATGCACAGATTGCCTGAGGACTGAAGAAGAAAACACACATGCACAAAATAACGATTGCTGTGATGCGATGACTATAATTGAAAACGGAACTTACTTTAAGAACACGCCTCGTCATTTTGGGTGGTAGTGTGTGATCGTGTTGCACTGTGTTTTGCCCTCCACGGACGTATATTTACGTAAACATTATTTGTTAAGGCTTAGGTTGGATGAGGAAATATAGTTAATTGATGTGAGATGAGGACTGTGACAAGGTTAGAGTGAGTTACTATGATGTACCGAAGTACATATGGAGTTTCAGTGCAGTAATTCTGCATTTCCATATGGTGAAGAATTGGTAGAATGGAGAAAAATTCTCTCAGGCACCGGGATTCAATCTGGCATCGGTATTTGACTTAGTGGATAAAGCACCAGTACGTAAAGCTGGAAACTTGGGTTCGAGTTCCGGTGCCGGAGAGAATTTTTCCTCGTTCTACCAATTTCTCACCATAGAATGGGTTAGACGAGAGGATAGCTAAGTATAGTGTAATGTAGTATAGTATTTATTAACATTCCATGTTATTCATACATTGCTTCACAGCTAGAATATGGAATAAGTCAAAAAACTTAATACCTACTATTACTTACTTACTTTTAAAGGCTTCTCCACTTTATAAGTGGTTGTCTTGGATTCCCTTTTTCCATTCTTCTCTGTTATTCCAGGATCCATCTTCCAGGCCTCTAGCTCTCATTGCTTCTATAATTCTTCCCCTCCACATATATCTAGGCCGTCCTCTTTTTCTTCTTCCAGGTGGAGACCAATTCAATATTTTCTTGGGCCACCTCTCGTCTGACATCCATTGCACGTGTCCAAACCATTGTAGTTGTCTTCGTTCCATACGGTCGATTATATTTTCTTGTAGGTTCAACTCTTCCATAATGATGTCATTCCTAAACTTTTGTAGACGAAACACCCGCAAGCTACGTCGTAAACCATCCATTTCCACTGCTTTAATAGTATTTTCTTGTCTATCATTCAATGTCCAGCCCTCGGCACCATTGACCGGCTTTCTTAATATCATTACCTACTATTATAAAGTCTTAATTTATAGTCACAGTCTAGATTAAACATATACAGACGAGGTTTACAATATAGTCTACCAGTACAACACAGAGTTTTAGTATCAATTTCATGAACCGTTGTTGAATGTCATGAATTCACCTGCAGAATAGAAGGCGTGAGAAATTAGGTAATTCTTTAATTTGGCCCTAAATAATCTTATGTTTTGAGTTTCATTTTTTATATCAATAGGGAGGCTATTAAAAATTTTTACTGCCATATAACGCACTCCTTTTTGATAGCACGATAGACTTGCCGATGGAGTATGAAAGTCATTTTTTGACGTGTATTTATGCTATGAAGTGTTGAATTAGTTACAAAGTTTTCACGATTACATACGAGGAAAATTATTAATGAAAAAATATACTGACAAGCCAAAATATACTGACATGAGATAAAAGGACTGTGACAAGGTTAGAGTTATTTAATATTGCTTTCTGCTCAATTTTAGTAGTTTGTACTTACTCCCCAAGTCAAATAGAGGGTTCTAAATAAATTTCGATAATTCTGTAGAAAACGTGAACAGGACATCATCGAGGATCAGTGACAGGTTAGGTTTAGTTTCGTTTAGGTTCTTGGTATGTCTACCAAAAAGTATATAGGTCTAGGTATGCAATAAACCTCAACAACTCAAACCTAACCTGTCACTTATCCTCGATGTCACTGATATTCGTCATATTGATTAAGTTTTCTATTGAATTGTCTAAATTTCGTCGAGAAAACGCGCTGTCAGCTGAAATAAATGATTACGAGTACTGTCAAGGGTAGATTTAATTATCTTATTCTTTATTTCTGGTTATTCACATACATTGTTTTATTTCAGTTGGTTTCGTCATTTCTATGTGTTTGCATCAGTATATTCTACTCTCTGCTTAGTGTTAACATTTGGAATGTACTTCTTATCCTGGGAACTTCCATCTTGGATGATATCACTCTTAGATTTCCTTGCATCGAGTAATAGGAAAGCCAGAGGTAAGATTTTTTTTTTTTTTCTGTATTTATCAAAGTTAATTTAAAAATTATTTAGTTGTACTATTAGTCAAGCGACTAGAATGTCGACTTTTCATTCTAATTTTAATTTGTGGTGCATAAAAATTGAATTGTTTTTCTATTATTAGTAGTATTAGTAGTACAGTAGTAGCAATCTAGTATATAGGCGTACAGTCACGAAGCTCAATACTTACTTACTTACTAGCTTTTAAGGAACCTGGAGGTTCATTGCCGCCCTCACATAAGCCCGTCATTGGTCCCTATCCTGAACAAGATCAATCCAGTCCCATCATCATATCCACCTCCCTCAAATCCATTTTAATATTATCCTCCCATCTACGTCTCGGCCTCCCCAAAGGTCTTCTTCCCTCCGGCCTCCCAACTAACACTCTATATCCATTTCTGGATTCGCCCATACGTGCTACATGCCCTGCCCATCTCAAACGTCTGGATTTAATGTTCCTAATTATGTCAGGTGAAAAATACAATGCGTGAAGTTCTGGGTTGTGTAACTTTCTCCATTCTCCTGTAACTTCATCCCTCTCAGCCCCACATACTTTCCTAAGCACCTTATTCTCAAATACCCTTAACCTGTGTTCCTCTCTCAAAGTGAGAGTCCCAAGTTTCACAACCATAAAGAACAACCGGTAATATAACTGTTTTATAAATTCTAACTTTCAGATTTTTTGACAGCAGACTGGATGAGAAAAGCTTCTCAACCGAATAATAACAGGCATTTCCCATATTTATTCTGTGTTTAATTTCCTCCCAAGTATCACTTATATTTGTTACTGTTGCCTTTTTGAAATCTCTGAATGTCACGAAGCTCAATAGGTAGTAAATATGCATCCATAGATAGTTGCTAACCACTAGGATCGCTAATATCGCCTCATTACAGACAATTCGAAATAGTATCTGCACAGTCTATTGTTCCTAGCACCTCACAACTCAAGTTTCGTGACTGTATATACTAGACTGTGATAGTAGTACATAGACTGCAAGCAATCCATGATAATCCACACTGGATATACATGGTAGCTGGTTGCAGTGCAGCTCGAATTGTCTTTTTCTTGTTATTACAATACAATATTAGTTTTCTTAATTTGTTATTTAGGAAATAGGCCTATGAAAAAATACAATATTATTATATGTTTTGTCGAGGTATATAATGTAGATATTTTCTTCATAAATTCAATGAAATATGATATTTTTAAAGTTTGTACTATCCTAAATTTACTGATCTGGCAACCCTAACTGCGTGTGTCATTTTCTTCTGTGCCACTCGCACACTACACTGTATTTGAGGAGCAAACTTTCAAAACCTGACATGTCACTTTTCAGAAAATGCTACAAAACATATTTCTGAAATAAACGAACTTTTTTTTTTTCTATGGTGGAATTTGACAAGAATCTGCGACACCACAGAAAATATTTTTTTCATTACAGAGATGTAAATAATTTTTTGGTATCTGAAGTGTATTTTCTGAAGGCATCTTTTTTCGACATTATCTCCAATTTTGTACTGATTCAATACGAAAAAATTATCAGATTACCAGGAAACAATTAGCATTCATACAGTCCTCTCTGTAGATTAAAAACTCAAAAAAGTTTCATATCCATGGTTCAAGAATTAAAACAGAAAATCAACGTCCTGAATTTAAAAGAAAACCTACAAATTAAACCAAACCCTTTAACTCTAATAAATATATAGTATAATCTAAATCTAACAGAAGAAATACTGAAATCAGGAGTAAACACTGAAATAATGAAACAATTGTCTTCAGAGACAATTAATATTAGGTACCCTCCACAAAATTGGTTTCATTTATACACTGATGGATCCTTGATCTCCAGAGAACAAGGTGCCGGTGCAGGTGTTACATGCTGTCTCTTCTCATTTTATAGATCTCTTGGATATGGAACAAGTTTTGATGGAGAAATCACTGTAATAAGTGAAAGTCTCAGGAATCTTCTCTGTCACATCAATAAATTTAAGAATTCAGTTATATTGTCAGACTCCAAAGCAGCTATTCTATCAATAGTCTCTAGACACACACCTTCATCTCAAACAGCAGAAATAACTAAAATGCTCTCTCAATGAATAACACTCAATAAAAGAATTGTATTCCAATGGATACCATCCCATTGTGGAATCCTGGGAAACGAGAATGCGGATGCTTTAGCAAAGAAGGGCAGCATTGCTACTTACAGACCTGTTACTAAATCTACGTATTACTCTGTGAAAAGATTTATTAAATCTACATACTTAGACTTCAACAAACAAAATTTGATAACACAATCTCAAGGGAAAAAATGGAACTCTCCGCATCAAAATCCACAGTTAATTCCTGATTTATCACGAAAATCGTCTGTAGCTGCATTTAGATTGGCAACAGGCCATGATTGTTTGGCCAAGCACCTGCATAGAATTGGAATATATCAGTCCCCTAACTGCCCATTGTGCAACTCAAACCAAGAAATGGATTCGGAACACCTCAAAATCTGTGCTTCAGTGGCTGTCCATGATAATATCTTTGAAAATTATTGGAGTGCAAGAGGTCAAATGACTTTATTGTCAAACGCCTGGCATTAGAAAACAACAACAACAAACATTTTGTATTCATGGTCGGATTTATAAAAATTATTAGGCTACCTTTATTTCGACAAGTGAAAGAGCCTTATTCTACCCAAAAATCCCGTGTTATCAATATCTGGCCAAAGACCTGGGTCTGAATTTGTGTATTTACTATTTTCAGAAATAATGGTACTTACATTGTTTTCTAAAGCACATTTTGTCACCTGTTCTTGAATATTTTCTGCATTGTATGTTTAGAAATCTAAATCGATTTTCTCCAAACTGGAATATGAATGGCCAGGAATGTTATTATATATTATTTTCATTTTTATCATTGCCCGGAGACTGAAACCCTTGCCCATGTCCAAGGTCAATGTAACAGAGGTTTACTCTTCCGAAATGCCAGACATCATCATGTTCGATCCTTAATTGCCCATGTCCAAGGTCAATGTAACAGAGGTTTACTCTTCCGAAATGCCAGACATCATCATGTTCGATCCTTAATTGCCCATGTCCAAGGTCAATGTAACAGAGGTTTACTCTTCCGAAATGCCAGACATCATCATGTTCGATCCTTAATTGCCCATGTCCAAGGTCAATGTAACAGAGGTTTACTCCTCCGAAATGCCAGACATCATCATGTTCGATCCTTAATTGCAACTGCTTTAAAAAAAAAGTCTTGGACAGTAGAAGAGGAAGTCTTTTGCCTTGCTACTAATGGCTCCTCTAGACGTATTGACATCATAGCGTATTCCCAGACTACCAAGAAAGGTTATATAATTGATCCTACCATAAGGATTGAAACGGGGAGTAGCCAGCCGGAGGATGTCAATCAAGAAAAGATCAACATTTATCTACCAACAGTTGATTACTTCAAAGCAAAATACCAGCTTGAAAACATTGAGGTGATTGGTCTTCTTCTTGGAGCTCGTGGTGTGATTCCCAAGTTCTTTGAAAGCTTCAGGAAGACTTTTCAACTACCACAGACACTTACTACTGACATCATAACTATAGTTTTGAAACGCTCTTGCCAAATTCTGAGTCATCATATTCACTGTGTTTAATTTCTTTTTCTTCACTTTATAATTCATATATGTTTATTTTAATTTTCTGTCAACAAATTTATGTAACATTTAATATTGTAAAATTCATGTAGGAGAGTATACTGAGTCCTTCTGGGCTACCTCCAATGGGAGGCTGTTAACAATTTAAAAATTTAAAAAATTTTTTGTTGCCAGTGCAACTAAAATTATTTTCGGTAGTTTCTTAATACTTTGTTCACGTTCTTTAACTTCCTTTCACTTAGCACCACCACTTTCAATACACTTCATTACTAATGACAACAGGAAAAGTGTTAAAATAGAAAGTAAAGTTCAATAACTTTGTATATTTACTGACACGAAAACTTACATTTGAAAGCCGAATGAAAATGTAATAAATTAAAAAAAAGAAATCTGATATTTTTGGTAGGCTATAATATAATATATAAAAATACCAGTAGTTTCATTCATTCGTAGTGTTCTGCGCAAGGGCATGTCTTTCACTGCAAACCCAGCATTCTCCAATCTTCGCCCTTTTCTGCTTTTCTCATAGTCTCCGCATACAAACTATGTACCTTAATGTTGCGTATTATCTGATATATTCTTCTGCTCTGAATTTTTCTTCCATTCACCATTCCTTTCAGTCCATTCTTCAGTAGGCAGTTTCTTCTTAGCCAGTGACCCAGATAATTCCTTTTTCTCTTCCTTTATCAGTTTTAGCATTATTTTTTTCTTCATCCACTCTTTCTAGCACAGCACAGCTAAAAATAAAGTGTTTGAATGTCTCTATTGTTATATCAATTGCAATGGTTCTAAAAAGGAACGAAAAAGAGCATGTGAAAGAACTGAAAGTTCTCAGACTTGTGAACGAAACTGTTTGATTCCGCTTTCTGTAACCATTTCCTCTCCTGAACCTGTCTTTATCCCGAAACACCACCTCCCCCCTGAGCCTGACCATATGTATTATCATCATCATCATCATCATCATCATCATCATCATCATTTTGAGGTCCCTGGCACTGCCGGATTTGCCCATGCATAAAATGGCACGGCATACATCTAAATCTTAATTTATTTGAATTTGATAAAGTATGTGTTATATTTTTTAGTGAGTGCCATCTCCAGTCTTCTAGCATTGTCACTTCTTACCCTTCAATCATGGCGGAGATTTTATGAAACATGGTTTGTGAGTGTCTTTTCAAACGGTCAGATGAACTGGTCACACTATGTTGTGGGCTTCGTTCATTACTTCGGAGCTATAACGGCGATTATAGCAGAATCACCTGGATTCATTGATGATAAGGGTAAGTAAATGAGCCATAAAACTTAAGTAAAATGGCATAGAACCTTGACTAGCCATATAATCTGTGAATATTTCGTAAACAGCCTTACCTTTTGGTTCTTATGTAAAGTACGACAGCTCAGAAACTTCTTTACATCATAAATTCTCATTAAAATTGCCAACTTGCAAGGCAGTAAATTAAGATCAATTTAATTTATAAACTTGGAATTTGCATAATTGTAAAATATTTACCACAATTATTATTATTATTATTATTATTAATTTGCATGAGTGGTCCACAATATCTTCAGTAGTTAATTTATTTATAATTTGTCCCACATGCTAGGGCATGCGTACCTTTTAATGTCCACATCAGAAAGCTGTATTGTGCTTAGGTAATGTGCTGTCCCATCCTCTTCACAATGAATTGTGTTCATCTTACGACCTTATGGAAATATTTTGAACTTAAAAGGAACCTTCTTCTTTGTAACCAATGGATGGAAGTTGATTAGGAATGAAAATGTTGTACAATTATGAAGGAAATTATATTCGGACATTGAAGAACTTCCAGACGAATTTCAAGGGTTTGAGGAGAATGACAATGCAGAAAATAATATTTATGAAAAAAATTATTAGAGAACAGTTCTAGAATTAATGTTGAATAACTTTAAGTATTCAGTTTTTTTACAAGTTGCGTCAAAGAAGTTGAACAGTTTTAGAAGGCTGTTTACTGAGCAACATGAGGGGTTATGATATCATTCGACTGTCATTTGTTAGCATTTTTGACGCCATTTTGTGTAATCATGGAGACATGAAGTATAGAGAATCGTCCTTTCATTGTCGAGACATTTTTGAAGAATGGTGATTCAGTTGTGAAAACATAGCATGTCTTTCGTCTCATGCCAACATTTGTCCATTTCCTCGTCATTCCATAGCATTTCCCGAATTTCGACTGATGACACATGGAGGGGACTGGGTCTAGGAACGAATAGGGTGGCTTGCTCAAAACCTGGGTACACAGTGAACCTTAGTGTAGTCAGCTGGTGTGGGTTTGAGTAAGAACGTACCTTGATGGTTAGTGTAATAGATTGTAAAAGGTCACAATGCTGGGTCATAGTGTCCCTTTCAGAAAATTTCATTCTATTCTTTTATGGTTTATCCGTAGCAAGTGACTGAAAGTCTGTAAAATGAGGGAAAGTATTAAATATTTTGGATTATTGTTTAAACAATGTAGAATTTTATTTTAATCATTTTTGGATAGATCAGTCTTTATTATTTCATCCACATACAACACGTTCCTATGAATACACCATAGGTATTTAGTTACTAGTAGAGAGTGGAATTTTAGGCCCTAAAATAGGCTCTTAAACTTCTTTATTTATGCTCTATAAAATAAAAAATAGGCATTCTTTGTTGAAGAATGCCACTAATATAAGATTCAACATGTATTTAATGCAAAATTCTAGGATTAAAAGAAACTTCCACACATTTCACATTTTACAAGGGTACACATGCATACACAAAATGAAGACATTCTGTTTTTAAGTTAGTGTTTTTCATTCACTAATAACATTTCCATAGTTTGCCTCATAGTAGATGATCAGCACCTATTGTGGCTATCAGTAGCGGCTGGTGGTCAAAATAATGAGTGTGCTACAATCTCTATATCGGCCTACTGCATACATTTATATGTATTTATCTTAATTTGAGACTAGCCTAGTGACGAAATATGAAGTTCCTTCCTACTGCAGAACTTGTCAATTACCCTGGAATTAAACCCCTCCATCTTGGACATCATACTCTTTTCTGTTGACAGTATTGCAAGAGCAGTGAGGCGATCCTGGAACATAGTGTTCCTTAAAAACGTTTTTATGCGTTTCAAGAAAGAAAAACATCTTTCTGGCTCAGCAGTGGTCATTGGCATTGTAACCAAAATATTTAACAACTTCGTTACTTCACAGAATGGATCCTGTAAATTGTTGGAGGCTATGTATTGTAACAATTGAACAGCTCCATCTATATTTCGGAAGTCGGGTCTTCCATATAGAACTCCAAGTTGTGTCTTTAACATTCTTTTGTTCAGTATAGTATAGCTGTTGACAGCAACTTCAAGTTTGTGTTCAGGAAAATTATGCGAAAAATTGTCAAAAAATTCGCTGTTTAACAATTTTGTTGCGTCTAAGTAGCTTAAAGATTGGAAACGATGAGTAGTTTCCTGAATTATACGGTCACATACTTCCTTGGCTTTAATTTTCTGGGATTCCATTTTTCGTCGCTTGCTGACTGATTCAGGAGGAACCTCATACAGTAGATGGCAGCAGCAGTCGGATACTTGAATTACCAAATACATTGTAAATAGTTCCGAGTTCTTCCACAAACAAGCATTCTTTCATTACGCTTTACTTTTGCAATCTCATCCCATTGTGGAATCCTGGGAAACGAGAATGTGGATGCTTTAGCAAAGAAGAGCAACACTGCTACTTACAGACCTGTTACTAAATCTACGTAGGCCTATTACTCTGTGAAAAGATTTATTAAATCTACATACTTAGACTTCAACAAACAAAATTTGATAACACCCTCCCAAGGGAAAAAATGGATCTCTCTGCATCAAAATCCACTGTTAATTCCCGATTTACCACGAAAATCGTCTGTAGCTGCATTTAGATTGGCAACAGGCCATGATTTTTTGGCCAAACACCTGCATAGAATTGGAATATATCAGTCCCCTAACTGCCCATTGTGCAACTCAAACCAAGAAATGGATTCGGAACACCTCAAAATCTGTGCTTCAGTGGCTGACCATGATAATATCTTTGAAAAATATTGGAGTGCAAGAGTTCAAATGACTTTATTGTCAAACGCCTGGCATTAGAAAACAACAACTTTTGCAATCTCCAAGCTGTGTCGTGCTGAAGCTGACTACAGCACTTTCCCGCATAAAAATAGCCAATCAGAGCAGTGATTTCAGCTTCGCACATGCGCATTAATTGTCTACATTCTCATGTAGAGTTTTGAGTAGCACACTGTACCCCCTGAGGCACCAAAGAGCTAAGAGCGAAGACTAAACACTCTATAACGCGTCATGAACATAACCATGGGAAATTGTCAAATCACAGATTAAATTCTATGGTATTGCAAATACATTATTTGAGCAAAAATTATCATTGTGCTGTAGCACTGTAGCACATAAGGACGGGCTGCCCCTAGTGGCTATTGTGTTGCTCACAAATGGTGAGAAAAATGAAAGGTTGTTATCTGTCTTGGAATGTAAGAGAATGCTTATTTGGGTACAACCCAGTAAGTTTGTGTTAAATTGCTGACAGAGGAAGATTTAATAATAATAATAATAATAATAATAATAATAATAATAATAATAATTTGTCTTGCAGAAGTTCTTTTACATGCCAGTAAATCTACTGACATGAGCCTGTCGCAATTAAGCACACTCAAATACCATTGACCTGGGCTGGGATCGAACCTGCAACCTCGAACACAGAAAGTCAGTGCTATGCTACCCAGACTGACTGGAAGTTGGAATTTTAGGATTGAAAGATTGTAAGAATGAGAAGGGGTGGCCCAGAGGTACTTCTCTATTGTGTCGTTCACTTGTAGGAAGGAGTTGTTATCCTTCTTGGAATGTAAACGGTACAGAATGTTAAGAAAAACAGTAAACAGTTACGAAAATGATGCGAAAATTAAAAATAGGCACTAATGTCGAAATAGGCATTTTTAGACACTATAAAACCCCTTTATTTATACCTATATTTCCATGAAAAATGTAAATATTAAATCTCAAGCCTGTATGTATCAAGGAAAAAAAAAGATTTTTTTGCCTAAATTCCGCTCTCTAGTTATTAGCATCCAAAGACGGAGTCGAGTCAGTGTTACGTGAAAAATCTGTCTGTTTCACACTACTAGTAACCCTTGAGTAATAACATTATTCAATGTTAAAAAGTTCAAATATTTTTAGAAAAAAAAAATTATCAGTTTTTTAATGCCCACAAATCCTCTGATTGAGGTTCTAGCTGATATACTGTATATATCTATTACCAGACAGTACATCTCATTTGACGATATGTGTCAGAGGAAGAATAACTGTTTATATGCATCTGAAGTCTGACTAGTGTAATATGTAGCTAGTTAGCGATGTATGCAATGGAGGGGAAAAGGAACTGGCCACCCTACCCATTATCTCCTGGCCTAGTTGCCTCATAAATGGTGCCTTCTTGGTGTTACTTGTGAGGTTCAGACCTCTCTTCGGACAGTTGACTAAACACAACAACAATGCCCACAAACAGCATATTAATAGTGGCTGGATATGAACTTTGTACTATCTGGGAATTAATTAAAAGGAGTGAATAATATGTGGTGGTAGTTGTGGTGGTGGTGGTGGTGGGGGCAGCGGTGGCAATGTTGGTGGCAGCAACAGTGGGTTGAGATCAGCAGAGGATATGTCTGAAATACATGTTTGTTATAAACTGTACTTGACTTAATGGATGCACTTAAGCAGTTTTTGTAAGAAGAGCATGACACTAGATTTCTAGATATTCTTCTGGAGAAAGATTAAACTAAAATGCAGAAAAAAAAGTGGCAGAATTATTAAAAAATCTTAAGATACGTGTATTTAAAAAAAATGAAACAATCTCTTCTTGTCCAGGTTATCTTTTTTTTTTTCTTTTTTGGCCGTCTCTCTTCTCTCCTTCATTATGACAGATAATATTCCAAGGTTGTACTGTACCTATATGAAAATTACTGCCAAAATAAAGAAAGGGATGCCATAAATGTTTTCTCTGTAAAACATTTGAAAATTGACTATGAAATTCCACCTTATTTAAGAGTTAAAACTAAAACACATTGGACATTTAATAGGTAATATGAAGAAAATTCTTAAAGAAACTGCATTGCCGACTTTTCAGGTCTCAGCACCATGTTCCAGCTTAAGGAGCTGACTCTGGGCAATATCTACGGTTGCGTGCTTTTTCTTTGGGCTTCCTACCATCAATACAAGGCTGCGGTCCTGCTTGCTGACTTAAGAAAGAACAAAAATGGTTCAGTGGTCACATTGGAGCATCGTGTTCCACATGGTGACTGGTTTGAGCTGGTATCATCCCCTCATAACTTAACAGAGATAATGATGTATCTTGCCATGACGTTCATTCTCTGGGGTTCTGATACCTGGCCTGTCGTGTTCTTGTGGGTGCTTAGCAATCAGGTAAATATCCTATTTTAAACTACAATACTTTTCTTATTTTTATGGTATGATTCCTATAGTACCCAATTCTGGAATTCACATGTTTACTTTATAGAACGTTAATTGTGAAAATCTTCTGAAATTTGTGTCTGGGTGAGATGACATAGTTTCTGCAACAGCTCATGGTCTCTGAATAATATTAAACCATCTCAGAAGTGAGTCGTTTACCAAGATTACTCAACAACAGGTCGTGTAGAGTCAATGGAGCACTAAATTACTTAAAACTAATTTAATCATTCCATTCAACATTTTCTGTGAATTTGTCATGTACTTTTCGCCCTTCTGTAATCTTATTGTTCTTTTTAAACATCGTTTTTGGGCCTAATAATTGAGTCCTCTGCAAGAATGATGGATGTCACTTTCTTGTCGAAAATGAACCAAGACTGTCAATGCATAGCTTAAGACATATAGAATATACATGGAGAGTTATATGGCAATAACACTGATATTCATTGTCCAGTAATGATCGCAAAATCACAGTTAAGCTTTGTGCGTTAAGCATTTCAAACTTCCAATTGCTTCTCCTGCAAAATGTATTCCAAATGACATCCATCATTCTTGCAGTGGACTCTTCAATTCATTTTTATGATATATAACGAATCACCTTGTTAATAATGAATTCGTGTACCTATTTTAGTGTAAAAGTGTTTTAAACTTTTTTATGCTCGACCATGCCGAAATGTAGTAATTATACACCTGGTAGCAGCCCTTTAATGAACCTCATTAAAGTACACCTATTCATTAAAGTTCAGGTGTTCCACCAATCAGAAAATACCATTGTAGCAATATGAAAGCGCAAGTATCGATTATTCTCGGATATGCAATCGAAAGACAACTGTTTTCGCAGGAGTTCTGCGACAATTTTAGTAGACGCTGGCAGCGACATCACAATATTGAAACGTCACGGAGGCTGGAAATCCAATACTGTCGCAGAAGGTTATGTTGAAGAATCGATCCAAAATAAAATTTAAATCTCAAATACAATATTAAACTCAGTCGAAAAAAACAACACACAAATTAACATCAATTCACCGTCATCTTCCAGCCTTTCACAAAGCACATTCCTGCAAATTCATTTCACCAATTGCACAATAAATCACCAATATTTGAAATAAAGTCAGTTCTCTTATTATAATAATTAGCGTTAATTGTAAATAATATTCAAATAAATTCAATTTGTCATCTCGTTTTTCAATGTCTAATTCAATTTCAAGGTTATATCAAGATTAATGTTTATTTTACTCTCTAGATTATATCAAGGTCAATGTCGACATTTGTTTCTCGAAAAAAATCAATACTTTCGCGTCTGCGCACATCTCACAATTTACGAGGTATTGCACAAGGTCAGTTCCGCTCCTCAGTCAGATAAGAATAACATGAATACTTATGAATAGTTTCAAGTTAGATATATGGTCGAGCATAAAAAGTTGTATGAAACTTGACTATAATGGTAATTAAGATGCTCGCATGAAAATTATGAAACTTGCTTGCGCTTGTTTCATAAACATACTCGCGTCTTAATTACATATTTACAGCATCTCAATATTTGCAACACATTATTGAGAACCTCGAATCCTCTTGTCGTTTCTACAAGGAACATAGCAGCAGAAAAGAAAGTATGTTCCAGGAAGTTAAAAATTCCACCTGAAGATCTGGATATAAGTAACATCAATGTCCATAAACTACGACAAAATCTTAGGAAACAAGAGTACGACAAATGGTGTGCGCTTCCACATAAAGGAAAAGGTGTTATTTTATTTCAAGAATATACTCCCGGAAATAAATGGATTTTTTCTAAGGAGGGTCTATCTTCCTCTGAATGGCGGGACGCAATTAAGATGAATGCTAACGTAGCACCAGTGAGAAGTCTTCATGGGAGATCCTTGGACAGTTTCCGTTGCAGATACTGCAACAAGATTGAAACCTTAGCACACGTCCTAGGATCCTGTCAGCATGGAGAACTCCTGAGAAATTCACGCCATCATAACATCCGAAAACTAATAGCACAAGCCCTTAGAAACAAATCCTTCGAGGTCCATGAAGAGGTGCACTGCGTTGCGTCTGAAGGCGGCGGAATTAGAAGAGCGGACATCGTGGCTCTAGACAAGACTAATAGTAAAGGCTTTATACTGGACCCAACTGTTAGATTTGAGATGAGCCAGACCCAACCATCCGAGGTCAACAAAGAAAAACAACAAATTTATGAGCCTACTATTCCGTATTTTCGAGAAAAATATCAGATGGAAGGCACCTGGGAAGTACATGGTTTAATGATCGGAGCGAGGGGCACCATCCCATGATCAACTGTAAACACTATCAAAACATTTGGAATCCATGACATCATTCCAAAAATAATTACTTCAACCATTAAAGGGTCTGTGGCAATTCTGAAAAATCATTTATACGGAATATCATAATACCCCCCCCCCCTTTTCTATTCGTTAGTGTGTGATTGTTACAAATATATGTACAAATTTATTATTTCTTAAACTTAAGCTCCTAGTTCACATTTAAATTTGGCTCATCTATCTTACTGTAATCATTACTATTCTTATATGTGTGTTATTCTGTGTTTTTGGCAACCCAGGATGCCTGGGCAGACTATTTCTTGAAATAAATTATATATATATATAGGCTCGTTGCATAATGTACTATTATTTATACGGTACTATTATCGTGGTGCAACCTGTTTTTAACAAAACTGGGAACTGAGTCATAACGGTATAACTGTTCCATCAAAAATAGAGGAGATGCAATTTTAGCATGCCATGGCATGCATAAGCATCCCCTATAGGCCAAACTTCTTACTGGTGAATCAAGACTAGACTTAATTAAACAACTTCTAGCTGTAGCAAAAAGAAGATGGGCAACCGGACTTCTAACTGGACATTGCCATTTTAATAAACATCTAAATGTATTGGGTCTTACACATGACCCAGCCTGTAGGAAATACGGGATTTATGTTGCTTCATCACCTCAGATTCTGCTGGATTGTCCAGCTTTAAGCCATGTCAGGCATGGATACCTTAAGTAATGCATTGTCTCCTGAGTGTACAAAGCCGAAATAGTTAAACTTTGCATCCCCAACGTCTGTAATTATTATTATTCAGGAAATCAAATCAAACAGTATCATGAAGCAGTCTTCTGGGATGATTTCTAGTTTAAAGAGCATTACAGTGGGCCATTTGTGCCTACGTGCTTCTGTAGTTGTCTGTGCTCTGAGATAGTAAGAAGATGAACTCACTCTACTCCCCAAATTAGATGGGGCACTGGTACCATACACTGGCTGAAATTTCATGAGAAATTGCTCATTCTGTATTGCGAGTCTTTAGACCATGACGCTACAGTAGCGCATTTGTCCAGTGTTCTGGAGTTGTGCTCGTTCATGGGTTTGATCCCCGCTTGGGTTTTTCCGAGATTTTCCCCAATTGAGAACCGTTTTTGCAAAACTTGCTAACTGAAAAAACTAAATTTAATAGGAGAGACAAAACACTACAGTAACCAAGTTTTGCTGTATCTCTCACTTATAGCAGAAAGCAAGTTTTGAAAAAACGATCACACTTTGACACACTACAATGAAGAGAAATAACCCAATTTTACTAAGACGCTTTGAACATCATGTAGAGGCCTGCCTTATGTTAACGAATTCATCAAAATCTCAATTTTGCAAATTTTGCAGTTAGCAAGTTTGGAAAAACGGTCCTCAATTGTAAAGAGAATATCAGGTTAATTCATGGCAAATCCTCAGCTTCATTCCGCCAAATTTCATCTATCACCAATTCCATTGACGCTAAATAACCTAGTAGTTGATACAGCATTGTTAAATCACCAGCTAAAAAGAGCCTGTGTGTAGCAACAATACTTATTGATGTAAAAAGTGGCACGAAAAACAACCTGCTGAACATGTTGGGGTGTACACCCCATGTTTTCTTATATCACTTTCTTTGTGAATGTTGATACCTCCATGTTTATGTTGGTACCATGCTACCATGGTATAGCTTGCACAAGAAACGATTACCAAAAAGCAATGATGGCATTGCTGTCTGTTTTGACGTGTGTATGTAGGCACGTTGAGGGTGGAGAGGTGCGAGCTGATGGAAGTACTGTCTCTTCCAAGAAGATGACCATATGAGGACATCGCTATGGAAATAAAGAACGTAGCAAGAGAAAAATTCGAAGCTAATTAAACGTGCAACATATGTTTACCAATGAAATAATAATACCGTGCGATACAAGACACGTATTCGCATGCAATGGAACAAACTAAAGTCGTAATGTAACTATCACAACGCAAGACTGGTTCTATCGATGTCATTTCTCTTCCGACTGTACTCTTGAATATCATTCATGTTATCTCATGACCTTTCCTGTCGCCCGCTCTTCCTTATCGCATTGTTTGATTTGCATTCCTTCCGTCGGTAATCAGTACTTGCGAGACCTATAATCATGCAGTTATAAACAAACATGGCTGATCAAAGTCAGTTTACCATTGATCTTTCCCAACCAGTGGATTGGATGAGGATCTGCAGATGATCAAGATCCTTTTGCTGACATCACAATGCCTGATAATGCTCTCTTGGGGTTCATCAAGGACAAAGTGTGAACTCACCACTATAACACAACGGCACAATAATGAGCAGCTGTGGAAGATGCCTTCAACGAAGTGACCCTTGATTATCTCTGCAAAACATCTGCGAGGACATGGCGCAGAATTCAGCTGTGCTATGAAAATGAAGGTCTTCATACCGATGTCTTGGATCGTTAAACTATCAGATACATGTCCATGTCAATCAATCAGCCATACCCATCGTAGTGTCGTAATAAATGTGGGGTACGCCCATTTTGTGACTTCACTGTAGACCATTCAATAAAGATAATCTTCCTTAGTGCAGTAGCTTGTTAGGTAAGTTCACAGACAGCCGACAATATCCTAGTAACTCCAAACTATTGAAGTGGAAGGCAGTGTTACAACATTTCAGCTATCAGAGAGAGCCCTATTGTCAAGTTCATTCTGTGTCAGCGTATATCATCTTCTGGATCGTGATCATCCACCCATTCTAAATTAAAGTGTTGCAGTATATTATTTAGTCTCGCGCTGTGGCATCGTGTTCTAAGGCATCCTACCTAAGACTCGCGCTACGGAATGCGCGCTGGTTCAAGTCCTCATGGGGGAAGAAATTTTCTCATGAAATTTCGGCCAGTGTATGGGACTGGTGCCCACCCAGCATCGTGATGCCCTTTGTGGAGCTACGATAGGTAGCGAAATCCGGTTGCAAATACCATTCTGGTTGGATGATCGTTCACCTTTGCTTTGGCATGTGGGCGTGAGGCCAGCAGCCGGCTGGTCGGTCTAGGCCCTTCACGGGCTGTAGCACCACGGATTATTATTATTATTATTATTATTATTATTAGTATATTATTTAAATAAATTAACATTTTTGCTAAATCTTCTTCTTTCCTTCAAGTAATAGGCCAAATGGCCTGTTACGATCTCACAGTTGAATTTAATTTTGCTAAATAATAATTTAAATTGTAGTCCAATAAACTACATCTCGACGACCACTAACAGTTTTAAGAATTCTGCCATACCTTTAAGATATTATCTGGATGGTTTGTTATGTAAATTTTGTTTTCTCACTTCCAGGTGGAAACAGCTATGTTAACCCACTGGTGGTATAAATCCAAGTTCGAGGATTACCCAGCAAAGAGGAAAGCTATAATACCATATGTTCTATAATATATATTTATTTAGGCAGTAATTACAACCATATTTGGGCTTCCTTCTTTAACATGACTGTATTTTAAAATATTACGTATACAAAAAAACTTCTTTAAGAACTTGAAATGCTAAAAGTGTTAAAAAGGTAAAATTTCTCGTGTGACAGACAGCATTGTTTTGATACTGTTATCGTGTCTTTGTTAGTATCTGTTGAACTACTGTAGTATCAGCTCGTGTTCTAGTTTTTGTGTTTGCTGTCGTCTGTGGTGGGAGTATGCTGTTTTGGTGGTGAAGGCAGGTTGTTTGTATGTTTTGCACAGACCCAGAAACAAAATTTGGATCACCTGAATTTTGTCTCTGGATCTGTACTGTTGGATCGAATAATGTATGTGTACTGAATTGTAATTGCGTATTAAATATATGGGTCATTTACAGAATTTGTATAACAAATGATGTCCATCAATTCTTACCCTTCCCATTATTGCATTTATAACAATAGAGTTATAAATTCCTAACAGTGAGTAGTTTCAATACTAATGTAGTAAACGTCACAAGAATTATTCCCTTCATGTGAAATATTTCACGAGAATAAAATAAAATTCTCATACTGACAGCTAAAATGCAGTGTCCATACTAGTTAAGTTTTTAAAATGGAGCATGATCATGTCCAGATAAAGGTTTGTTTAATAATGTAATTGAGAAAAAAAAAATTAAAGAAACATTTGGTATTATCAAAACTTCTTCATTTATGTCTGAGTTTATATTTCCTTAAATATGATTACATAATTACTCTAGTCCAGTAAGTCAGTCAGGTCTGTTACACTATTCTGTTCCTATGGATACACAGTTGAAAAAGAAATTCCACAGATGTCAGCACAAGCCAAGATGATGCACAAAGACCCATTTTGATTGTACTGCTATGTTCACTCATTTTGATTTGGCGAGTTTGTATGTCAAACTCTTGCTTTGTGTTTTAGTCTAAGCGTGCATTTTTACTCTGTCAGATCTGTTTGTGTTGTGTTTTCCACAAATAACAACATATAAAGTCAAGATCAAGAGGACATAATAGTACACGTGTCCAGTAGTTAAGTTGCTATTTTGAAGATTTTTAAGCAAAAACATTTTAGGTTCGCACATGCTTGTTTGCTTTGTCAAGTCTGTTACTCCATGTCATGTCTGTTACATCATTCAAAACAGTGCTGTAAAGCAAGGTGAGTGTACGATGGCTGATTACTATGGCAGAGACATTGACTATATTAATACATGCAGAATATGCACTAAATAGTACTTTAATTTTGACATTCTCAATCGTCCATTTGTTTACAATTTTTGCAAATGACCCATATATATGTTGTGGATATGCTATTGTGGACTTGTAGATTTCATATTGTTCTAAAATGTTTAATTGTGGACTTTTTAGTGTGATGTGATTCTGATTTTAAAAGTTTTATATTTTATAACAAGTGTTAAAGTGAATGTCAGAGACATATTATATATATTTTGTGTAGTCCATTTATAAAGGTTGTGAGCCTGATTGGTATAGAATATAAAACATTTGAGAAATCACTAATAATGGGGTTTTTCATGTATGACGCAATTCGAGGTCTCCAGCATTGCTCAGAAAGCATTAGATTAGCAGGAAGGCAGCACTCACCGGTTGCACTGTTTCTTGTAACAAGATTAGTCTTGCAGGAGCCTTAACTATAAACAATGTGTATTACTCAGTTTCGTTTGCGGTGTGATTTGAGTACACGTTTATTCATTCTTATTGTGTGTAGTTTCATTCACTATGTTATACACTAGGGAGCAACAAGTGTTTATTGTGTTAAACTATGCAAGAACAGAGTCGTATGTGGAATGTCAGCTTGCTTTTATACAGAAATTTCCCAGTGTATATGTTCCCAATAAATCGACAATATGCAGATTCTTTCCATACTACATTCCTTAAACAACATTCGAAAATTCCTTCCGCTATCGCTCAAGAAAATACTAGTGGAAACACTAGTAATGCCCCACTTCGATTATTGTGATTTTCTACTGACTGACGTCAATGTCAACCAGTCGCAAAAATTACGTGTTCATAATTCTTGTGTTCACTTCGTCTGCGATGTCCGTCGCGCTGACCACATTACCCCATCCTTCCAAACTCTAAACTGGCTACGGCTTAACGAACGTAGAAATTTTCATTCTCTTGTTCTCCTTTTCCAAGTCCTTCACACCCCTACACCTACCTACCTTGCCTCCCGTTTCAGTTACCTGTCGTCATATCATCATCTCTTCACACGCACGCAAAATAGCTGCATACTAGCCATACCAACACATCATACACAATCTCGCTCTCGCGCTTGTGGAATACCCTACCCAGTGACATCAGAGACTGTCGGAATTTAGTAGCGTTCAAAAGCAAGCTTATTAAGCATTTTCTTACTGCGTAGAGTAGGTTTAATTTTTACTTAATCAATAAAAGAAATGCTTCTCTCTTTTTAATCTTTACAATAAACTGTCTAGCTTTTATTAATCAGTTACTCTTTTAGTACTTTGATTTTTATTGTATTTGTAAATTTAATATTAATTGTAATTGTATTCTTAATATTGTAGTTGTAACCTCCTGGTAGAGGATAAGAGAAGGTCTAATGGCCTTATGTCTACCAGGTTAAATAAATAATAGAAAAATTTAGAGAGACTGGATTCGTGTTAAATAAAGAAAAACTAGAAAACCAAGAGTTCTAATAGAGGAAAAATTAGACGAGATAGGAGCTGCCTTAGAAAGAGGTTCGAGAAAATTGTTGCCTTGTTTAGCATTTCAGTGATTGTGATGTCAACAATTTCGGCAGCCGAAATTCGTCAAGTGTTTAATAACGTCTTCAAAAGGTGCCAGACCTCTCTAGCAGCAGAGGGCGTCATTTTGGGTATCTTCTGTAAATAAAGGTAAGCTTAATCTAGTCACATTACTTCTTAGTTTACACACAACTCAGGGGAGACAAGCCGGGTCTTGACGCAGCAACTGTGCTAGACGTGTGGGCAGGCAATTGTGTTGTACGTGATAAACATGTACCTCATCTTACTGTGTGACTGTTGATTGCTGACTGGATCACTCTGTACCTATATAAACTAGACCTATTAATCTGTTCAATAGTTGTTATATGATGGAAAACTTGTTTATTGAACTTTTTTATAATTAGGAGATCATAATTGTATGTATGTTTTGAGTTTATAATGTTAAATATAACACAAAATAACTAGATATGTTAGAGTGATGGTGATGGAGGTTATGTTCTGGGGACATGAATTTATGTATTTGTATACAAATAAGTTCTGACCATTATTTGGTAATTGGAGAACTAAGAGAAAGACTATCGGTAGCCAAGCGAGTAGAGCAACAAGTTAATATTAGAAGATTCAATATCCCGAAATTAAAGGACGAGGAAACTAAGCAACATTATTAGGTCGAAATTTCAAATAGGTTTGCCGTATTAGCAAGTTCCGACGAAGTTGAGGAAGAGTTAAATGTTAATAGCATGTGGGAAAATGTCCGAGATAATATCAAAATTGCAGCTGAACAGAGCATAGGTTATTATGAAACTAAGAAAAAGAAACCGTGGTTTGATGAAGATTGTTACAAGTCTATATAGAACAGGAGGAGTAACATTAGTAGAACTAGCTAGATATAGAATAGACTTTTTGGAAGTACAGGAGGTTAGGTTAGATGGGAATGGCATAACACAAATAGGAGATTATTTGTTGTATTATGGGGAAAGAAACGATAATCACCAATTAGGAACAGGATTCTTTATTCATAAAAGAATAAAATCAGCAGTAAAAAAGGTCGAATTTATCAGTGATAGGTTATCGTATTTAATACTTAAGGGTACATGGTGCGATATCGTAGTTATAAATGCTCATGCCCCTACAGAAGAGATAGACGACCATATAAAGGATAGCTTCTATGAGGAAATGATTGGGACGAAATTGAAATTCTTACAGGATCCAGTTGAGGCGAATAGAGATAATTATCTCAATAAAAGACGAGAAGCAAATCGTACGCTTAGGAATAAAAAGAGAGATTACTTGAAGGAAAAACTGAATGAGGTAGAAACAAATAGTAAAAATAAAAACATTAGAGATTTATATAAGGGCATAAAGGAATTCAAGAATGGATATCAGAATACATTAAATCCAGACGTTTGAGATGGGCAGGGCATGTAGCACGTATGGGCGAATCCAGAAATACATATAGAGTGTTAGAGGGAAAAAGACCTTTAGGGAGGCCGAGACGTAGATGGGAAGATAATATTAAAATGGATTTGAGGGAGGTGGTATATGATGATAGAGAATGGATTAATCTTGCTCAGAATAGGGACCAATGGCGGGCTTATGTGAGGGCGGTAATGAACCTCCGGGTTCCTTAAAAGCCAGTAAGTAAGTAATACAAATAAGTTCCAGTACTTAAGTATAAAATACTATACACGATTTTATTGGTAACATTTGCATTGAAGAACATAGAATTAATAATGTAGTGAATACATAACACTGAGAGAACATTGCACAAAGACTGTTATCTCGAGAAAACTCAATTTGATATAATTAAGGATTACATAGACGCAGACATACACATGAATACAGGGAGATCCAATAAAAAGTGAAGTATACCATCAGCTGAATATACGAAATGAATAATAAATAAATTAAATATGACATTACTCCAATTTACCATAAGATAACCCTATTTCTTGGGATAAATCTATTAAAAGACTTTTTGGAACTCAGTTCCAATTACACTCAAATGTCATTAGCCCTTTCGTCCGTAAACTTGTGTTCATAACAATCCAGTTTCATTACACACAGATCCCATATATTTTCACTTATGAAGAAGTTTATAAACATATGACTGTGAAGGAACTCATCTCTCGTCTAAAACTTTGCTTCATTTTCTTGTAACTTTTCTTTCTCATTAAGTTTTCCAAAATAAACATTCTCTTTGCTAAAGTGAACGACATTTCACTTTCTTTATTTGTCATATATTAACACTCACAAATAATACATTACACAACCAAACTGGACTGTTAACTCCTGGCAGAATTCTCCGTCACACCTTTTCACAATATTTATGATCTTGTGAGAGGGGCTAGCAACTCCACTGCTCATTGGATCTCACCGATATTCTGCAGTAGTAACATGACCACTATGCAGAAACATAAAGAGCCTTTCTTTCACCTGAGTCAAAGACTACAAGTCACTGTAGATTGCCATAATATTGGTCCTCTAGTTATACAGCACCTGAGGCACTTGTCCAGTCAGCATCCTCCTCCATCAACTTTCGTCTCTGCCATTATTCGAAATTATACAGGATGGAAGTGAAATAACCCTACAGATTGAAAGGGGTGATAGGATATATATAAAGGAATAGAAAACCTATTTTTATTTTTTTATTTTAGTAGGTTATTATACGATGCTGTATCAATATCTTAGATTATTTAGTGTCTGAATGAGATGAAGGTGATAATGTCGGTGAAATGAGTCCAGGGTCCAGCACTGAAAGTTACCCAGCATTTGCTCATGTTGGGTTGAGGGAAAAACCTCATCAGGTAACTTGCCCCAACCGGGAATCGAACCCGGGCCACCTGGTTTTCGCAGCCAGATGCGCTAACCGTTACTCCACAGGTGTGGACTAGAAAACCTATATTATGTTTTGTAATTAAATGCATGGTTAATCATAAAATTAAGTTTGAAGTTTCAGCAATCCGGCAACATTGCCATTAACACCGTAATCTGTCTTCTAGTAATAAAGATGCAAGAGGTCAACGAACTCAGGTCTGTCTTTGTACGTGAACCTTCCTCTCTTGCTATGACATTGCAGGGTTATATCACTTCTGCTCTATATACTGAGAAGAGGAATAGATTATAATATGGTCTTGAATCTGGAATTTGATATATGTATTTCGTTCGTGCAAAAGTAGTTTGGAAATTCTATCTTAAGTTGACGTGCTATATATCATAACAATCTAATTTTAATTGAATCTCATTTACAGGTCTATCCTTATAGTTGATTTTTCTGCATTAAGTTAAAGCCTCTGAAATAAAACAAACTATGGAGCTTCTGGAAGATACTTACAAATAATTTAATAAACTTTTCTTAATATTCGTGTTTTTAGGAAAAAAAAAAAAGGATCTCTGCAGCTTCAAGTATGTCATGAAATTTATTCCATTACTTCTGTATCTTCTTTGAGCTCTACAGTTTCAAATCAATTCCAGAAATATCATGTTATTTCGCTCTTTTTTTTTTTTAGTTCTAGTAAGCCTATCTGATTTGGTAGTCAAATTATTCTCGGTTAGATAAGATATTCTGTTAGCTCTATAAATTTTACTCTTTTCAGTTAATTTCCCTAATATAATCAAGTGTTTTTTGTAAATACAGAGGGTTGTTTCCGATCTCTGGAAACGACTTTGAATGACGCCATGTGCGTCAGTAGTCACATGACAGCTGAACTGTGGTGAAAGGTGACAGATCAGTAGTGAGTGATTTCATAATCAGAGTGCATGGTGTCTTACAGCAACAATGCTCAAGAAAATCGAGGGTACATTATGATCCTTTCCAATGCCAAGTACAGTTAGGTGAAAATAATAGAAGCCTGCAAAAAAACTGGTTTCGTTATTTCCAAGAAGGGCATCTTCTGTGTACTTAAAAAGATTGGTAATGCTCGGATGGGATTAATTTGTATCATCTCGGGGGGGGGGGGGTGCGGCTTGTGTTGGGGAGATGGATTTGCATGCTTTTTCCCTTATGAAATTAATTGCCAACATCGTAGCAATGAGAAATGAATTTTTATATAAGATTAAAGATGTGCGGGAAACAGGAAGGCCTATAATATTTCTAGACGAAACTTGGGTGAACATTAATCTCACACGAGATAAAATGTGAGTTACTGAAGATGATACAGAAGGGTTACCAACACCAATTGGAAAGGGGTCTCGAATTATTATAGTTCATGCCGGTAATGAAGAAGGTTTTGTGAAAGATGCACTGCTCGTTTTCCAGTCAAAATCTACCAAAGATTACCAGAAGGAAATGGACAGCGATAGATTTCGAAAATGGTTCAAGGAATAGTTAATGCCAAATATTCCACCTAACTCTTTTATTGTAATGGACAATGGGAGTTACCACTTCCGTGAAATAAACAAAGCTCCAACATCAAATAGTCTTAAAGCAGACATGCAGGAGTGGTTGAAAAAGAATAAAATACAGTTTGATGGCTGCATGTTTAAACGTAAATTGTATGAAATCATAAAGTTGTACAAGCCGCAATTCAAAAGATATGAAATAAATAAAATTGCAGAAGAATTTGGACATAGTGTGATTTGTTTACCTCCTTACCACTGCGAGTTTAATCCCATCGAACTCATTTGGGCGCAGGTAAAGGATTTTGTACGAAAAAGGAACACAAAATTTACCATGGGACATTTGTTAGAAATATTCCAGGACAGTATACATTCAATTACGACAGAAAGATGGAGCTATGCTTGTCGACATGCAAAACAAATTGAGAATTTCTACTAAGAACAAGATCAAGTAACGGACTGAATCACCGATGAGTTCATCATGAAACTTAGGAGCTGATTCTGATGAGGACAATTCGGAGGAGGAGGAAGATGAATGTGGAACTGTGAATTAGGTATTGAAGCTATTATATATCGTTTAGCTTATTCCACATTAATAATTATAAATATATAATAAATTATTCAAGGCATCTTTTTAAAGACATTTTAATTGCGTGACTGTTTTGTTTAATTTTAATCTTTCGTAGTTAACCGAGCAAGAATCATAAAATTAGAATTTACGACTTGTAAGAAAGCGGTTAATAGAAAGTAATTACAGATTATTAAAATAATAACACGTACATTTCTAGTGAAACATCATCACCATATGCACCTTTGCAATAACTTCTGATTTCTGTAAGAAAAAAAAATCTTATAGCTTATCCAACTGGCCAAACGAAGTATAATTCTAATGAAAATAGATGCGAAATTTCCAGGTCCCTATACATTGACCTTGTTTTGAAGAAGAACTACAGTTATACTGAAAAACAGCATTGCAAGAGTGAGTCCAGTCATTGCCTGAGATCTTCTATTTTCATTAGAACTGGTACTTGATGCTGCCTCTATCATCATTATTATCGCTGCAATGAATATGGAATCTGTTTTCAAGTTAAGATCAAAAAAAGGAAATCACTTTTTATGGATAAAGCTTTCTAAAAGTTAAGTCTGAAAAATTAGAGCACTACTTAAAATAGAGATGAACATTTTTAAATGTATGAGGAAACCTTTTCTGTCCAAGTCCGAGACAGGCAACCTGGGTGGCATTCGTGAATCCGATGCTGGCAGGTGGACCATCCTGCCTCAGCCTCTGATAGAGGTGTTGTCGAGCAATTGTGATGTCTGGCAATTAGTGTCTAGTAAACGAGTTGTCAAGCAAAGTTATGTAGGGCAATAGACAGTGGCGTATGCTAAACCTGGAGTTTGGGTGTTCTGTTAAAAATATATAGTTGGTCTATCTCGCACAATTATTATAGGCCTAAGTGGAATATCGGGTCGACATTAACTGCCATTTTTAATATATAATTTAGTAGCACCAGTGAGAAGTCTTCATGGGATATCCTTGGACGGTTTCCGTTGCAGATACTGCAATGAGATTGAAACCTTAGCACACGTCCTAGGATCCTGTCAGCATGGAGAACTCCTGAGAAATTCACGCCATCATAACATCCGAAAACTAATAGCACAAGCCCTTAGAAACAAATCCTTCGAGGTCCATGAAGAGGTGCACTGTGTTGCATCTGAAGGCGGCGGAATTAGAAGAGCGGACATCGTGGCTCTAGACAAGACTGATAGTAAAGGCTTTATACTGGACCCAACTGTTAGATTTGAGATGAGCCAGACCCAACCATCCGAGGTCAACAAAGAAAAACAACAAATTTATGAGCCTACTATTCCGTATTTTCGAGAAAAATATCAGACGGAAGGCACCTGGGAAGTACATGGTTTAATGATCGGAGAGAGGGGCACCATCCCACGATCAACTGTAAACACTATCAAAACATTTGGAATCCATGACATCATTCCAAAAATAATTACTTCAACCATTAAAGGGTCTGTGGCAATTCTGAAAAATCATTTATACGGAATATCATAATTCCCCCCCCCCCTTTTCTATTCGTTAGTGTGTCATTGTTACATATATATGTACAAATTTATTATTTCTTAAACTTAAGCTCCTAGTTCACATTTCAATTTGACTCAGCTATCTTACTGTAATCATTACTATTCTTATATGTGTGTTATTCTGTGTTTTTGGCAACCTAGGATGCTTGGGCAGACTATTTCTTGAAATAAATTATATATATTATAAATAATAACTATGGGGCGGATGTTGATGACCTAAAAATCTACTTAAAATGATCATTAAAATGCCCTTAAACTAAAGGAAAAATGACGTAAAATTAAAAGAAAATCACATTTAAATATTATTCAAAGTACTCGCACCACAACTTCTTAAAAATTAATCACCTTGTTTCAATGACTGCCCTGCAAATGCCGGAGAAAGGAGGCAACTACAAATAATGTTATTCAAAATTGTATTATTTATGATCAAACAATAAGCATGGCCAGCAAAATAACCTGTTTGAAGTTCCACAACCCGCTAACTATTCTACATTTCCATATTGTGAAATAGAAGAATGTCTAGTGAATTGTTCGCTCTTTGTTTCATATTGTTGTACTAAATTCGGAAGTGGCGGGGTAGGTCTACCCTTATTCACTATATGTAATTTCTCTCCTAGTGGGCGAGAAGAGAATGGCTTTTGCAAAAGATCTTTTACAGTTTACATTTCCAAGTGCTATTATCATTAAATAAGTAATTTAAATTGTTCACTTGCACTGGCACACAACTATGAACCCTAGTAAAACCTAAACACAGTAAATTCACTCACACAAACAGTAAACATACACGTCAAACACAATATTTTGTAATGCTACAATTGACAAGTTGAGCTGCCTGTATACAGGACGACCTGCGAGCTTGAGAGAAGCGAGTATCCCCACCATGCCACCTTGCGCGCGCAATTATAGCAGTAACTCTCAGCAGGGGAAGTTCTTTTGTACGGACAGGACAACCAGACCAGAACTCATCCCACTTCGTCAGGCAGAGCGTACGTTATAAAACGAAAGCCGTTCTGGGGATGGTGTGCACATTCAACCAGCAGGAATTTAAAATATTTAAATGGTAATAAATTAAAATTAGTCTTGAACTATATACGTCAACTTCCAATGAGATTACCACGCATTTAAATTGTGATAAATTAAAATTATTGCTGCATTATATAAAACAACTTAAAATAAAAAATGAGATTACCGAATTTACAGGGTGTCCAGCGCACACATTGAACACCCGCACTATACGCCCCTGACAATAGAACCAAACCCGAATCATAACCATATAAGAAAGCACTCACATCACCACACTATCAATATTCAAGTAGGCCAGAACAAGCTCACTTTCTTTATCATTATAAGTCCACGGGAAATTTAAATTTTGAAGAATGTATATTTCGCGCTGAACATTTTTGTTTTAAGGTTCAGTATTTAATTTTAATTCATTGAAAGACTCGCCACTATTAATATTATTACTTGAATGCACAAGAAATACTTTATACTACTTTGAAAGGATACAGCAAATTACAATCACAAAAGTTTCGAGAACACACTGTCTATTGGTATGGTGAAAGTAATTCCTGCTCATGAATGGCGGATTGTTGATCTCGTTCCAGACTTGTCCAGATGTCATCAAACAACAGAAAAACTGAAAATGAAATTTCATAAATAACAAAACTTTGAGTTAGGGTGCATTAACTTTACCATAGATGCTATAGATCGACAAGACAGAAAAAAACCCTGCTTGTTTCATATTAGGAAAAAACCCTGCTTGTTTCATATTAGGAAAAAACCCTGCTTGTTTCATATTAGGAAAAAACCCTGCTTGTTTCATATTAGGATTACCATGAGAAGAAGTTCTATAGGAGGACATTGCTGAAAAAAAGAGGACTTTTTAAAAATTGGTATGAACAAAATTAGAGATAAAAACATGGCTCACCTTAGTTTTCTCACTAGTTGCTGGATCAGTATTACATCTCTACCCTACTTATCGGTGAAGCCCACTTTGTGCACAAGAGCCTGAAGGGACCAACTTATATCTTGTAACAGATAACTATGGAACTGTTCACAGGACATGTCCTTGAAATTTTATTTCACCATGATGATACCTGTGGCTGTCTCCGTTAGCATGCGATTTCGTTCTTTTGTCCATTGAGCAGATATTAGGGAAATACTCTCTTAGCACTTTCATTGTGACTTGGGATAAATAAATTCAATTGACATATTTTTAAGAGTTCTGAGAAAGTTTGTGCTCAAAATTGATAAAAATAGCTTAGAATCATGAATAGTGATGTTTTTAGAGTGTAAGAATGCAATGCATGTCAATAGGTCATATTTTATGTGCTCCAGCTTCAACCTTTGAAGCAGTTAAATTCTTTCATAGGTTTTCACCATTTGTTTAGATATTCTATGCATAATATCGCACATTATTCAATATTCATATTAATTCTAGTTGAAATGCGAAATGCCAAACATTTTAATTCTTTTTTTTTTAATGCTTGCCGGACAGGATAAAATGATTAAAAAAAGAGGACATGTGCTCCTTTTGCCGGACGGATGGTAACCCTATTACATATATGAAATATCCACAGTAAAATTCTTAATATTTACCGAATTAATTAACTCTTCTTGTTTAGTATACATTTATTTATGGTTAGTTGATCCAAGTTTGTTGATTATAAGATTAAATTACCTTAGGGATAACAGCGTAATCTTTTTTGAGATAAGTGCAATGGATTTAAGCTCCATATATGAAGTATTCCTGAAAACTTTTGTTAGAAATAAGAATAAGTGTTGATACAAAATTGGATCTCCCCCTCCTGCTGGGTCAAAAAAAAGATGTATTTAGAAGAGATAATTTTATTATGTTGTTGTTGCTTTCTAATGCCAGGCGTTTGACAATAAAGTCATTTGACCTCTTGCACTCCAATATTTTTCAAAGATATTATCATGACCAGCCACTGAAGCACAGATTTTGAGGTGTTCCGAATCCATTTCTTGGTTTGAGTTGCACAATGGGCAGTTAGGGGACTGATATATTCCAATTCTATGCAGGTGTTTGGCCAAACAATCATGGCCTGTTGCCAATCTAAATGCAGCTACAGACGATTTTCGTGGTAAATCGGGAATTAACTGTGGATTTTGATGCAGAGAGTTCCATTTTTTCCCATGGGATTGTGTTATCAAATTTTGTTTGTTGAAGTCTAAGTATGTAGATTTAATAAATCTTTTCACAGAGTAATATGTAGATTTAGTAACAGGTCTGTAAGTAGCAGTGCTGCCCTTCTTTGCTAAAGCATCCGCATTCTCGTTTCCCAGGATTCCACAGTGGGATGGTATCCATTGGAATACAATTCTTTTATTGAGTGATATTAATTGAGAGAGCATTTTAGTTATTTCTGCTGTTTGAGATGAAGGTGTGTGTTTAGAGACTATTGATAGAATAGCTGCTTTGGAGTCTGACAATATAACTGCATTCTTAAATTTACTGATGTGGCATAGAAGATTCCTGAGACTTTCACTTATTGCAATGATTTCTCCATCAAAACTTGTTGTTCCATACCCAAGAGATCTATAAAGTGAGAAGAGACAGCATGTAACACCTGCACCGGCACCTTGTTCTTTGGAGATCAAGGATCCGTCAGTGTATAAATGAAGCTAGTTTTGTGGAGGGTATCTAATATTAATTGTCTCTAAAGACAATTGTTTCATTATTTCAGTTTTTACTTCTGATTTCAGTATTTCTTCTGTTAAATTTAGATTATATTCCATATTTAATAGAGTTAAAGGATTTGGTTTAATTTGTAGGTTTTCTTTTAAATTCGGGATATTGATTTTCTGTTTTAATTCTTGAACAATTCTTATTATGTTTAATGGCCAATTCCAATTTTTTTTTTTTTTTTTTTTTTTTGGTTCCGTGGTTTTTAATGTTTATTTTGAGAGTTAAGAGTTGATGAATAGAGTTGTGTTGAAAATACGTTGTGAGTTGATTAAAAAGTATGGAGAGTCACCGAAGAGGGGGAAAGACACATCACACATAAGTAGTCTGTTAATGTAGGTAACCCTAGTTATAGTACATTAGTCGAACTTGGGTATTTTTTGTTTGTGAACATAGTCGAATTTGGATCATTTTTGTTTGTGGGCAATGTTCTCACCAATTCTCCCGCATATTTTCATCATGCTTTATATTATTTTGCCTTAACTACTGAATGTCTTTTTTAGAGTCATCGATGAAGGCTTTTTATTTATCTGCATTCTGTGCTAGCTCACACTGTCCATCACAATGACTGACTTACAAGGTGTATTAAGCAGAACTTGTGTTTCTAGCCATTTCGTGAAATTAAAGGGTTCATGTCGTCATAATAGTCGCTCGTCTTCTGCTTTGATCAAAACATTAGCAGAACATTTTTTTACAAAGTCATTTTTTCCTCCTACATGAGCTTCAACTAGTCTTGGTCCTTTACCAATAGACATTGTGATCCCTGCTTCATCATGTTTGCGAACATGAACCAAATGTGTGGCGAGCATTTACATATGTACCTACATATATCATCTAAATAATATATATTGTTCCTTTTCTGTTGATGGTATTTTTTAATTGCTCGGGTGTAATTAGCATGGTAGGATACAACCGGGCTTTTCAATAAATTTTTTTCTTGACACTCATTTTTTCCATTTGAAACCAATTAGAGAATAAGTTTTCTCAGATACTCCCTACTGCATTTTAAACTTCCACTGTTCTGTAAATCAGCATTCAGTGTTGCCAAAGTTGGCACAGTTTTCGATCTCCACTTTCTTCTGTCTCTCTTCAGACTTCCCCTTCAGGGTTGAAAATTTGACCTAACCAGTGATTCCTTTAATATTGTCTTCACGCAGCTGATACAAACTCCTGAAGCTTCGCTTGTACTTACTTACGGCTTTTAAGGAACCCGGAGGATCATTGCCGCCCTCACATAAGCCCACCATTGGTCCCTATCCTGAACAAGATTAATCCAGTCTCTACCATCATATCCCATCTCCCTCAAATCCATTTTAATATTATCTTCCCATCTACGTCTCGGCCTCCCCATAGGTCTTTTTTCCCTCTGGCCTCCCAACTAACACTCTATATGCATTTCTGGATTCGCCCATACGTGCTACATGCCCTGCCCATCTCAGTCTGGATTTAATATTCCTAATTATGTCAGGTGAAGAATACAATGCATGCAGTTCTGTGTTGTGTAACTTTCTCCATTCTCCTGTAACTTCATCCCTCTTAGCCCCAAATATTTTCCTAAGCACCTTATTCTCAAACACCATTCGCCTCTGTTCCTCTCTCAAAGTGAGAATCCAAGTTTCACAACCATAAAGAACAACCGGTAATATAACTGTTTTATAAATTCTAACTTTCAGATTTTTTGACAGCAGACTGGATGATAAAAGCTTCTCAACTGAATAATAACAGGCATTTCCCATATTTATTCTGTGTTTAATTTCCTCCCGAGTATCATTTATATTTATTACTGTTGCTCCCAGGTATTTAAATTTTTCCACCTCTTCAAAGGATAAATTTCCAATTTTTATATTTCCATTTCGTACAATATTCTGGTCACGAGACATAATCATATACTTTGTCTTTTGCTTCACTTGTAGATTGAATAATATATTTAAAATTGTACTGTGTTATTCATGCAGATATTTCGCAACATTATAAAAAATACTTGCTCTAGTACTACTTTTCAATGATCTGCCAGTAACACTAGGCTTATTATTCATTGTTACGCTTTAATTGAGATTTAATTATATTTTTATTTTTTTATTTTATTGGGTTATTTTACGACGCTGTATCAACATCTAGGTTATTTAGCGTCTGAATGATATGAAGGTGATAATGCCGGTGAAATGGGTCCGGGGTCCAGCACCGAAAGTTACCCAGCATTTGCTCGCATTGGGTTGAGAGAAAACCCCGGAAAAAACCTCAACCAGGTAACTTGCCCCGACCGGGATTCGAACCCGGGCCACCTGGTTTCGCAGCCAGACGCGCTGAATGTTACTCCACAGGTGTGGACGATTTAATTATAAGTATATAAAAAGAGATAATACATTTTAACAACTTAGGTTTGAAAAGATGTTAAAAGAAATTTTTTAACAAATGGGAGGAAAATAGTTATTATAAAAGGAATTAAGTTATTTAAGACCAAGACGTCCACAGAAAATAAGTAATTTTAAATACTAAACAGCTGCGAAGATGGGTAACAGGAGTAATAGGAAATGAAAAACTCGGCTTAAACTTGTAATTTATAATTCAGAATCACAAAATATGGTACTGTATACAATGTACTTGATGCAAGACGATCTGTCACAGAGCGGCTCTAGAACACATCTGATCCCCATCACTATATTCTGGACAGTACCGATAAGAAACTACCATCTACATACAGTAGTTCATTAATATGCCATATACTGGTACTGTATTTGTGGTATCTAAGCTGAGAAAGTACATCACATCTAAAACTGAACTCTGGAGTAAAAACAATCTATTAAGTACCTACATTTCTTACCACACATGATATTCCCCAGACGTCCTTGTTGAAGACAATACTGTAGTCTGGATATATTAGGAAGATCATAAGAGCCAAGAACGCACAGAACATTAATATCTCCATATTATTTACTCAACACAATTTCCCTCAGATCTGTAGGAAAGAAACAACATGTGAGTGAATACAGTATATTCCAATAGTATTGATGTATACTTATTTTCTTGTGAATATTGTATTTTATAATTTGGTTATTTCATACCAACATGGCAAATAGACTGTGGCCCCTAAGTTTTATATTTTATTGAAAGCTGGGCTATATGTATGAGGCATGTTTTTAAAGTAAGTACCGATAATTTTTTTTTTTTTTTTTTGTAAATAACAGAACATTATTTTCCAAATACTTTATTTTCATTCCTTACCTTACAACTTACACTACTTCTCCACATAGTCACCGCCATTATTGAGGCACTTGTCATAATGGGAAACCAGTTTTTGTATGCCTTCGTCAAAGAATGATACCGCCTGTGATGAAAACCAAGTCTGCACTTCATGTTTCACAACATCATCGTTTTGAAATGTTTTCCACCAAGGAATTTCTTTAGATGATGAAACAGGTGAAAATCGCTTGATACCAAGTCAGGACTGTAGGGAGGATGGTCGAATTGTTCCCAACCAAATGATGTGACGAGATCTTGAGTTTGTTTGACTGTGTATGGCCGGGCATTATCATGAATCAAAAGGATTCCACATGAAAGCATTCTATATCTTTTGTTCTGTATTGCACGACGGAGATTTCGTAGTGTCGCACAATAGACGTTATTGTTGACTGTAGCATTCCTGTGCAAGAATTCAACAAGCAAAACATCTTGTCTGTCCCAGAAAACCGTGCACATGGTCTTGTGAGTGGATATTGTGTTTGAATTTCTTCTTCACTGGGGATGCTGTGTGCCTCCACTCCATGGATTGTTGCTTTGATTCAGGAATGATGTGAGACACCATGTCTCATCACCTGTAACGATATGCCTTAGCAAATCATTGCCTTCCTCAGCATATCTCATGAGAAAAGCCAGTGCAGAGGCGGATTGCTTGTTCTTGTGCTCATCAGAAATATTTTTTGGCACCCATTTTGAGCACAATTTCCGAAATCCTAAGCATTTTGTCACAATGTTGTAGAGGACTGATCTTGAAATGTGTGGAAAATGCGAAGAAAGCAACGATATTGTGAAATGTCTGTCTTCGCGAAGTTTTGCTTCCATAGCTTGCACCAAATCATCCGTGACCACAGTCGGTCGGCTGCTCCATGACTCATCATGCACATTTGCACGACCTTCCTTAAACTGTCTAACCCACTTGCTCGCCATTCCAGCACTCATTATTGTTCCCCCATAAAGCTCACGCAGTTGGTGATGAATGTCTGCTGGCATAACATTTCTCGTTTCCTAGTACCCGGTACTCGTTACATAGGTCGTTTTTATGTTTACACAGTGGTTCCTTTCTGAAAAGAATTTTAATAGTTTGTTACTAGATGTGATTCTAGTCAGTTTGTAATATATTTTTGGTCCAGGGAAAATATACATCTTTATGATTATACAACAATGACTGACTTAACAGCTTATGTAACGAGTACCGGGTACTAGGAAACTTCCCATTTCTCGCATTCAAAAAACGAATCACTGATCGGACTTCACAGTCAGCGGATTGTTCGATTTGCTCTCACAATAAAGAAACACAAAATGACTGCCGCTCACAGCTGTGTCTGGCTTCCTAAAGAATGGAGGAAGTCATTGCACATGCTCAAAATCGCTACCGCAGTGCTGCCATGGAAACATTTTAAAATGGTACTTACTTTAAAAATACCTATGCCTCGTACATATATATGGTGGAAGTAATAATATGTAAAATATTTTCTCAGGAGCTGTAGTAGTCAACCATGGCTTGTGACATTAAAATTTGGGAATACTCTGACACATCGACCAAGCTGCCCTATACTTACTTACTTGCTTTTAAGGAACCCGGAGGTTCATTGCCACCCTCACATAAGCCCGCCATTGGTCCCTGTCCTGAGCAAGATTAATCCATTCTCTATCATCATATACCATCTCCCTCAAATCCATTTTAATATTATCTTCTCATCTACGTCTCGGCCTCCCTAAAGGTCTTTTTCCCTTTGGCATCCCAACTAACACTCTATATCGATTTCTGGATTCGCCCATACGTGCTACATGCCTTGCCCATCTCAAACATCTGGATTTAATGTTCCTAATTATGTCAGGTGAAGAATACAATGCGTGCAATTTTGTGTTGTGTAACTTCATCCCTCTTAGCCCCAAATATTTTCCTAAGCACCTTATTTTCACACTCCCTTAACCTATGTTCCTCTCTCAAAGTGAGAGTCCAAGTTTCACAATCATAAAGAACAACCGGTAATATAACTGTTTTATAAATTCAAACTTTCAGATTTTTTGACAGCAGACTGGATGATAAAAGCTTCTCAACCGAATAATAACAGGCATTTCCCATATTTATTCTGTGTTTAATTTCCTCCCGAGTATCATTTATATTTGTTACTGTTGCTCCCAGATATTTGAACTTCTCCACCTCTTCAAACGATAAATTTCCAATTTTTATATTTCCATTTCGTACAATATTCTCGTCACGAGACATAATCATATACTTTGTCTTTTCGGGGTTTACTTCCAAACCTATCTCTTTACTTGCTTCCAGTAAAATTCCCGTGTTTTCCCTAATCGTTTGAGCTGCCCCATATTGTATATTATTTATTTAGGATAGTATGTGCCCTGAAGTTCTATTGTTGGAAGCAATCACGTAAGTACATGAGCTTGTGAAATACTAATATGCAGTAATACACACACAAATGTTTGTAGTGAGAAAGATGGTGGTCTGGTCAATGCTTCCTGCATAATTATCTTTGTTAGTAAGTAGACAGTCCTCTTCTTTTGCACTGCAAAGTGGTCGTATAAATGTATTCATTCTTTTCAGAGTAGAGAAGCACCATTCTGCTTCTCAAGTGGTTATCGGAATGATCAGTATGATTTGTATGAGTTTGACTGTACCATAGGCGAAGATGTTTTTTGACTTCAATTTCGAGTTCATTTCCGAAGCACATCCTCTTGAATGATTGCTCCAATCACAACTACTTTATGTATAATTACAAAAGAAACCCCTTTTATCCCTATTTTTTAAATAAGGTATAGCCTATGTATCACATGAATACTAACAGCAAAATTTAAGACAGATTATTTTTAGAAAGAAATACTTTCAGCTTTCCCAACTACGAGAATGTCTTATTGTACAAAGTGTACCTACCTAACACATAGAGCAAAAAAAAAAAGTATGATAATTATTTATTGTTTCTGTAGTGCATACATTAGCTTCAATGAGTGGCGAATTTATATTTACCTGTACTGCTGGTTTACATACAATTTGTAATCATTCTTCATGACATTGCTACGTAACAATCGCGATATTACTTTTCGGAGCTGAAAATAGATTTAAATAAAGAGCACATTAATTCTCTGTTATGTAGAGTAATTCTTTGGTGGAATGTTGGTAAAAATCAATTTTAGTGCGTTTATTTTCGGTTACAAGCAAAGACCTTGTAAATTAATAAGTTGCTAGAGTTAAACAGATTCAATTGTTTCGTTGTGTATTGTTTGGAATTCAATTTTACGAATTACATAACCATGTAATAAGTGTTTAGTTTCTGTTAATTGTTGTTAAGTTAATTTATTGTGTTTAGTGGAAAGGACAGGGGCATTAACTGTTTTATTACAGATAGGGTTGCCAATCGTCCAGATGTTGTAGGTACTTTCCTATGCATTAGTCATTTCTCAATTATTATTTTTTTTAATTAAATCGGTCGACCAACAAACTGCTATACAGACCATTGTTGAATGATGTCATTATATAGTAGCATGACGAGGTTGGCTATTCAGGCTCCTCTAATTACATTTAGGCTATTTTAAATTACCGGTAATTAATCATTAATTACTGTGAAATCGAAAACATAGATGGTGAAACTAGTGGTGATCAAAATGTGATGTTGAAGTTTCTATACTATGAATAACATTTATGAAGAATCATCTGTGTCGTTGAGAAAGATGTCCTGAGGTAGTTTCCTTTTAAATCTAGATCAGGGCTGTCCAAAAGGTGGCCTGTCAAGCTTATCAAATGGCTCGCAAAGTTGTTGCTTATTATAATGTAAATTTAATGTTTCTCTTTTTTTTATCAGAGTTAACTTTTTTCAGTACGATTCTAGGAACTGAACATTAATTTAAGAAACAATAGACTTTGTTTTATTAATTTATTTTATAGTATTTTCCATTTAGTGGTGTATATATATAAAGCAGTTCTGCATTGTATTTCATTGAGTATCCGAAATAACTTCTGCAGTTAGTGATTCTGCACTACTTTAAACTTGCTGTTTGATATGCACGCACATTTTCCTAACTTGTGTGATTTTCGTCAGAAAATTACGGCAATGTTCGCAAGTACTTAGTTGTGTGAAAGTGCATTCTCCATCATGAACTTTATCAAGAATCACTACAGAAGCTGCCTTGTAGATTGTTCTCTTCTACGACTCACAACAGGAACTGACGTAGACATCCCAGACCTTGTGAATGCTGCTGATCGCCTTCATCTATCACATTGAAGAGGTATTTATTCTTTTAAATTCATATTTATTATATAATTTTTATTAATAGATGATGGATATATTTATCTATTAACTCAATTACCAAATTTTGATAGAATATTCTTTATTTTGAAGTTGTGGCCCTCCACCTCATTAATTTAGGCATTTATACTTCTCTCAGCTCTATTGTAATTGGACACCTCTGGTCTAGATGGCTGACATCTTCCTCCATTATGTCACAGCTCCAGGAATGCCAAGAAGTTGTTGAAGAAAGATTTTGACATTGAATGAATATATTGTTGTAGTTTAGTCAACTGCCTGAAGACAGATTGGAACCTCATATGTGACACACCAATAAGGCATCACTTAAGAGGCAACTAAGCAGGAGATAATGGAGGAGAGTGGCCAATTTCTTTCCCAATTCATTGTTATATCGCTGACTAGTTATATATTTCACTAATCAAACTTAAGATGTATACATGTATGGTATGTATTTATTTTGTATTGTATGTAGCAATAAATACCTGTACCAAATACAAACAGATATATTGTTGTAGTGGTCTGCACATCTGGCTTCATATGGATGAATGACGAACAGTCAAGTATCCGCCATTATAAAAAAATTAATTGTTAATCCTCTAACAATTCATTACGAAATGAACACGTTCTTTTCACTGTCTCCTTCGGTTTTTCATTTTAACTTTAATAACTACCACCGCTGCATTTCTCATAGTATTCGACTTAATTTCTTTGTTCATTAAAAAAATCCTTCGGAGTTGTTTGGTAGCTGCTATGAGTATGAGAGTGTTTTTTTTTTTTTTTTAACTGTTGCTGTACTTACTGAACTTACCGATTCTCTCTAAAATACAATAAGACTCAGGCTCTAGTGCAAGCCTTCAGGTTCCACCCCCATAAAAAGAAATAAATAAAAATTGCAAGTACACAACATCATCCTGTAACACAGAAAATCATTTTCAATTTATAATTCTAATATTACTTTTTTTTCTGTTAAATGTTGATTTGGAATCTGTGAGAAGTACAGTGAAACCTCTCATTTATGGACATTGAAAGGACATAACAATCTGTCCTTTATTGGGAGGGAGGTTCCCCAATGTAACAGTAAATTTATAATATGTATTATGTATCCCTTCACAATTTAAATTAAATGTATTTCTATAGTTTAATTTTAAATACAGTATACTACAGTAAATTCTTTGCAACTTTGAACTACAGTAGATACGACCGAAAAAGGAAAATACGGTACTGTGCCATGCAATTTTATTCTAGGTCTACAGTTATGCAGTACTGTAATTTACAATTTTCAACTTAACCTTTACGTTCAGGTGTCATGTCTCTGGAAACAGAACAACTGATTGAAGTGAAGAGAATAATCCTACTAACTGTATCATATGTCGAATACAATTTCACGATCACAGAAAACTTTGACCCATCAGACAGGTTAAATTTTATGACTCTTTATCCACCCGCTTCCAGCTAACAAGGGGTAGCCAGCTGGGCTAGTGGTAGCCTACGAGACTCTTATTGTCTTCTTTCATGATAAGGAATTTATGTACTTACTTACTGGCTTTTAAGGAACCCGGAGGTTCAATGCCGCCCTCACATAAACCCGCCATTGGTCCCTATCCTGAGCAAGATTAATCCAGTCTCTATCATCATATCTCATCTCCCTCAAATCCATTTTAATATTATCTTCCCATCTACGTCTCGGCCTCCCGAAAGGTCTTTTTCCCTCTGGCCTCCCAACTAACACTCTATATGCATTTCTGGATTCGCCCATACGTGCTACATGCCCTGCCCATCTCAAACGTCTGATTTAATGTTCTTATTTGAAGGATTCGTAACAAACTGTTTTTTACAGTGATGGGTTGTTAGCCCTTCGCCCAACCCCCAAGCTGGAGGACCACCCCTCATCGGCTGTCCGCGACTGCTTATTCAATATATTCGCAGCTACCCTCCTATCTGGAGGCCGTCTCCTCGATCCGCAACCTGAGGATGCACCATGCCGTGGTGATAGGGACCCACAATACATGGAAGGAATTTATGTATAGTTCTCAAAACTAAATTTTCCATTTTTGTAACACATTAGGTCTTGAATCAAATTCTGTCCGCAGTCAGGAGGTAAAGCAAGCTTTAGCATTGTAAAACAGCTGTCCGTGTCTGAGAGTGTCTGTAAACGAGGGTTAAAATTATCATTATTTCTATATTATTTCAGTTAGGATATAAAAATCTGTCCATATATGAGGAGTGTCCGTATCTTGGGGGTGTCCGTAAAGAGAGGTTTCACTATAATTTATAAAATTGAATAATATGGGTATAGTGGAGATGAAAATTAATTTATATTACAGTGCCATCTTGGGCAGTTGCCCAGAGGTCCCATGCTAATATATCCACAGACCAGAATTTAATATAAATTTTCCGATCACTTGTCTCAGCATTTAAATCTCTTGCTAACTCGGTAGCGAATAGAGATTTAAACCCTGTGTAGCATTTAAAAACAGGGAGAATATATAAAAATGCTTGTATCTCTTATAAATTTCAATATTTTTGTAATAATCAGTAAGTAGGTTTTAACATACATTTGGTTTTTTTTATTGTTATTCCATACCTGAATTAAAATTAAAATAGAGTTTGTCACTCTAGTCATTAAGAAGCTATTTCTTTTTTACCTCACATACAAATAAAACTAAGCGGCAAGGGAAAACGGTCACTACGCGAGGCTAGTGAAAGACAAGTTAAAAATTAATGGCGTGACTTTCGACGTAGAGTTATGTTTGGACAGCGTAAATAAATCTGGAATAGGTGAAAATATAAGCGAAGAAAAAAGAAAAATGCTTAAGGATAAAGTAATGGGAATAGTGAAAGAAAATTCATTTAGTACGAGGAACGAAGGCGTGAAGAGCAAGAAACCTGACATGCTAGAGAGTCCGGAAGTCGGAGTTTGTCGAGGACAGCAAATTCCGATCGAGAAGCATGCGGCAGAACGACCCCGGCCCGGTGGAAAGGCGAAGATAGAGGAATGACCGTGAGGAGTTGCACGAACGTATGGAAGAAATCTGTAGTGACGTCACCACAAGGTCACATCAAGAGTGTAATGTGTCAAATGAATAGGAGCGGTAATGTAGACGTGTGTGGTGTCAGCGAAAGAAATGTAGGCAACGTGAGACAACAGCTGGGAAAGGTTAATGTGCAAAAGAAAGTCGATAGGGATAAGGCGGAGAGCAGCAAGGATAAACCAGCATACAATCTAAGGAAATGGTGTGTCAGTGGAATGAAGGATTAATTAAGGGTGCAGTGAATATGGGTGAATAGTGTTTTAGTATGAGAAGGGTCATGATGAGTTATTTAATTAGTAGGAATGAGTAGGACGTATTGTAAATATAGGAAGAGTAGAGGAGCTAAAAGTAGGACTAGACTAGATAGGTATCAGTAGGAAAAAAAAAAAGTAATATAGATAGATGTAAAGCAAATAATAGAGGGTAGGCTTAGTTATAGTACAGTAAATGATTGTAGTGATATGTTAAATAAGTTGGTCTGGAAAAATGATGAATAGAAAAAGTAATTGTTACGTTGTTATTAGGAATAGGAAATAGTAGAAGGTAGGAGTAGAGGGAAAGAAGGAATATTTAATAAACGCAGAAATATAGGAAGTGTGGTGAATGAACATGAAAGACTTAGTGGGTGAACATTAAATGATGAAGAGATGTCGGTCATTAACATCGAGTATTGTACAAGTTGTAAATAGTATATGGAAGGGACTGCTGGCCCGAATACTATATAAGTGAAGGGCCAGCAGGACCAAAAGTTTGAGTGAGAATAAACCATACCATACCAAATAAAACTGTAAACGGTATCTTTTGCCATACTGAGCTGTTTTAATTCAGGTATAGATGATCACAGAACCCAAGAATTTAATTATTTTACTCAGTAATTTTTACCTTTGTCACTCAAGAAATTTAGGCGATTTTATTCAAGAAATTTGAGGGTCCCTACCTATTTTTCGAACAGTGGAACTTCAAGATTGTCCATAGACCACATATCTGCTTTTCAAGCTGACGATTTTATCTTTTTATTAACGCAGACAAACTTCAACTTTAATTTTTTTAAGCAAATCGCTCTAAAAGAATGAGGATATCTTAAGTCCTTCCCCATTTACTGCAATCGTGAATTCCATTGTGTTTACAGCAGTTATTGTAATTATCTAACTGTATTAAAAACGGAAATAGGATTTCTGGAGGAGGGGCAGGCATAAGTTATGTACTCAGCTATAGTATAGGAACAATGATATTGTTCGACGTTTGTATTGAAAATAAAGCAGTAGCAGTAAGATATACTTAGCAACGCTTGCCAAAGTAATGGCACTTCATCCCTTTCGTTTATATTGTACAGTATTGAACATTTTCGAATTAGAAATGTTTTACAGCTGGGGAGTAAAATATCCTTCGAGATATCGAAAAATTCGAGTAATAGAACTTCGAGTTACGGAATAAGTTTTACACACAAATTATACATAATGTTGCCGAGAAATTAAAATTACCTCAAGATATCGAAAATTCGAGATACAGAAGTTCGACTGTATAGTATTCAAATAAAACGAAAACATAATGTTGTTCTATAATGCCAGGCATTTGACGATAAAGTAATTTGATCTCTTGCACTCCAATATTTTTCAAAGATATTATCATGGCCAGCCACTGAAGCACAGATTTTGAGGTGTTCCGAATCCATTTCTTGATTTGAGTTGCACAATGGGCAGTTAGGAGACTGATATATTCCAATTCTATGCACGTGTTTTGCCAAACTGTCATGGCCTGTTGCCAATCTAAATACAGCTACAGACGATTTTTGTGGTAAATCAGGAATTAACTGTGGATTATGACGCAGAGAGTTCCATTTTTTCCCTTGAGATTGTGTTATCAAATTTTGTTTTTGAAGTCTAAGTAGTTATAATAGTTATAACATAATAGTTTTCGGAATATGTATGATAAGAACTTTCTTGCGTTAAATATTATTAATGTATCTTGTTAACATGTTTCGACCTATTTTCGGTCATCTTCAGAACTGGTCGTTGTTGGTCTTGGCCCCTCTTGTTTCCTATGTGGGTGCGTTATCAAGATGTATAATAGTTTTAGTATCTTATTTAATTATGTAACATGGGTGAAGGTTACATATGTCCCAGCCACTATAGTAACTTGCTAAGTGCCTTGAAAACGCGTTGGATTTATAGTATTCATTATTAGAAATTGATGTGATGATTGGAAGAGCTGTGTGCCCTCCCAACCCGCCCTAAATACGTACCTTATATACGAAAATCGTCGTACGTGAATGAAGAATACGGCCATATTTCCTTAATGTGACAGCGGGTTTCAGTGTTATCAACATAATAATAATAATAATAATAATAATAATAATAATAATAATAATAATAATACCTAATCAAATCTAACCTAACCTCTCACATAGTGCTACACACCTAATCAAATCTAACCTAACTTGTTACATAATACTAACCCCTGTAGTAACATTCCTCAAGTTTAGTATCATTTCGTTTGCAAATATTGCCCGCCTTGGTGTACTTGTCCAGAACCATCCAGTGGAAGAAGTGGAAGGTGATAGCGAACGTCTTTCTTCTCCATTCTTCATAATTACATTTAGTTCGTTAAGCGTGTGTTATATGTGAATGAATCAATGTGTTAATGCAGTGGTAATATATATATATATATATATATATATATATATATATATACATACACAAACACACACACATAGTGCAGTAAAAATTGAAATGTGTAGTGGTTGTGATAAAAGTGTTGAAAATTGATTTATAGCGTCACATTAGCAGTGTTAAAAGTGTGCAATATTCGTTCAGTGGCCAGTGGATACTCTACCTCTACATGAAACGTCAAGAGGCATAGTGTATGAAAACTTTTGATCCATTGTATGTACAGTAAAATCTCTCGTAACCAGCACCCAAATAACCAGCAATACCGAAACATGGCACTTTTGGCTGGGCTAAAAAAAAAAAAAGTTTAAATCTGTCACATTACCACAGTCTGGGCCGTCAGTTTTGCCACATTAGGAAGTTCACACGAAATTTCGTTTTCAGTGAATATTCGAACCTAAAATGAGTATATTATTTATGTTGTGTGATGTGTTTCAATAAAGAAAATCCACATAGTTTTTATGTTTAGTTATGTTCGGACTGTCAGTGTTGTCACATTAGAAGTTCACACGAACTTCCAGTTTCAGTGAATATTCGAACCTAACATTAGTGTGTTATTTGTGTTGTATTTTAGTAAGGAAAATCCACATAGTTTTCATGTTTATTTAGTTATGTTCAGGTCGTCAGTGTTGCCATATTAGGAAGTTCGCATGAACTTTAATTTTCAGTGAATATTCTAACCTAGAATTAGTGTTTTATTTATGTTGTGTGATGTGTTTTAATAAGGAAAATCCACATAGTTTTTATGTTTATTTAGTTATGTTCGGACTGTCAGTGTTGTCACATTAGGAAGTTCGCATGAGCTTTAATTTTCAGTGAATATTCTAACCTAGAATTAGTGTATTATTTATGTTGTATGATGTGTGTTAAAGGGACGCTTATGTGAGTTTTAAATCTTTTACAATTTTCATCCAAAATTCATTAATTTTAAACTACATAAACATGCCTACAATACTATCATTTGTACAAAATTTGGTGCCATTAGGGCTAATAGTTTTGAAATGATATTTTTTAAATGTATTTTATATTGATGTCATTGAAAAGACTCCTTGCGTCACAATTTTTAGTTCATATTAGCTTAAAAGCTTCAAAATAGTCATGGGAACATAAATTAATTAGCTTTTTGAGCTTGGTCTAAATAGAGAGTCACAATAATTTTTTTTAAGTGGATTTTCTTAATTTTTCACCATTATTTCACCATATTGTCCCCTTAATAAGGAAAATCCACACAGTTTTTATGTTTATTCAGTTATGAGGGGGTGAAGAAGGGATAGTGACCCGAAACATACAGCCTCTCCTATCCAAATGCCATCCTCACCTTCCCGTGGTCTACCCTGTTTCTACCAATGAGGAAATGGCTACAGAGTACAGCGGTATAACTGTTTCATCAAATGCAGAGTAAATGCTGCATTACAAGCCTGTCCAGAGGCTAAAAGTGGCAGCCCCACTACTGGACTACCTAACGATAAGCCTAGTAACCTATCTTAGGGAAAATTACATTACTTTCAAGCCTCAAACAAGCAGTATAAGGCAAAATTTCAATTATCTGGGTTGTGAAATATCTTATCAAAATGAAAAAGATGTGAACAAGAAAATTACCAAATTTGCACAAATTCTAGGAATAATAAACAATACATTAAAAGCTAAATTAGTACAAAATTCTACAAGAATAAAAATAATAATACACTAGCATTACCCTCCCTTTTATACGGAAGCGAGATTTGGTCATTAAAGAAAAAAGACATGAACAGAATCAAAGCAACGGAAATGAAATTTTTCAGGAGGACAGCAGGATATACTCTTTTAGACCGAAAAAGGAATGAAGAAATTTTAGAACAATTAGAAGTAGAGTCAGTAGAAGAAAAAATCAGCAGATACAAATTCAATTGGCTAGATCATGTAAGAAGAATGGAAAATTCAAGAATCCCAAAAATTATGATGCAATATAAACCTAGAGGACATCGTCGACCAGGAAGACCTTTAAGAAGACTGCTAGATGGGGCCGAAACAGGTCTACAGAGGCCTAATTCGTGAAGGATGATGATGATGATGATTCAGTTATGAGCACGTGATAGAGAAAGAAACTTCACATGGATGCAGTTTCAACACTTGGCATCATGAAATACGAACTTTTTTTTGTATAATAGTATTTATTGAATTATCCGGCAAAATCTCGTATCCGGAACTAGTCTGGTCCCTTTGATGCCGGTTAAGAGGGATTCTACTGTATATGAATGTGTGTTGTTAACTAATGTCGAATGCTTGGCAATAAAGCCATTATTAACAGTCTTGCTATCAATAAAAATTACGTAGATGTTAAAAAAAAAAAAAAGGCAACTAAATTTCATCTTCAAAAGCATTACAGAATAGGAAGAAAATATATCAAAATGTTTCATTTTAATGAAATATCGTAAGTGATTTGATTACAGAAACAAAGTTATAATGATAGTGTTTATTGGTATATATAAACTACTATTTCACATGAACTGCTACACTAAATCACAATGACACAACAAAATTCTTGATAGATGTTATTTACATTTTAGATCACAATTCATAATGTAAAGACATTAATCTTGTATGTGTCCATAACGTCACAGAAGTTTTAAGTCTCTGGAATATATCCACACCTCTAGTGTCACTGCACAACAATTTGTTTCTAAATCTCACACTCCTTTCCTCCACTTTTCAGCTGTCGTAAATTCTGTCATTGGTTTACCACTCATTCCACATGTACCAATACCAACACGTCCATTTACATTGTCTGGTGAAGCAAATATGCTTTTCTTGGTCATCCCCTTCTTTGCAGTCTGAAAAAAGATAATACATACAATATTTTTACTTAGATCTGCGTAATTATTACTTTTCAGTTACGAATATTATGTCTGCTGTGGATTTCCTCCAAGAATTCGTACTACTTCTGCTACCAATATTTTGTCTAAGCTTTCTGATGCTTAAAATATGATTGAGTACAGATATTTTAAGTGTCAAAAAATCATTAAAATGGTTTTCTTTAGACTGAAGGTTCTGGTTAGTAGATTTATGACATGAAGAGATATCTTATATTTTTGTGGTATATAATTTATTGATATTAATCTTATGTAGAATAAGTTTTCTAAAATGTATTATTTTTTCATTATATTCTGAAGTTTTAAAAGATTTAAAACTATGTGGGTCATGACTATACTGTTTTCGCTGTAAGAAAAATACTAATGTAAACATAAGCACGTTGCTGTCATACCCATGATTGGCTCCCAGTCGAAACACTCACATTACGCAGGAAAATATAGTTCGTATTTGGAAACCATAATCTTGTATTATTGAAAATAAAAAATTGAATTCTAGTTGTTAAATACGATGAAACATATAACTTCACTCGTATGTAAAACGCTATGTAATAGAAAAACTATTTGTATATATTATGTACAATGAACGTAGATGAATACCAACAGTAACACCGCAGTAGTCTGTTCTTGTAACAAGCTGGCATCACTTGAGCTTGTAGTTGTTCACGTAAGCACATGGTACTGTAGTATGGCTACTGTATCCTCAGTGTGCGTGGTTATTAAACATAAGAGTGGAAACCCTCTCAAAAGCGGAGAAACAAATAGTCTTAAAGGTATATAATAAGTTATGTGATAATTTAATTACAGTAATTATAAAGTAAACGTTTTCTAAGCAAACGAATGCATAGTAGTGAGATTAGGCCTACTTGACGAGTAACGGGAAATGTTTAACATGAAACAGAATGTACAACAGTAGGCGGGAACACGTACTGAGAATCTATGGCGCCAAACAGCGGCCAATGAAGCCTCACTTCAGTCACGTGCTGTTGTTTACATTAGGATTTTTCTTACAGCGAAAAGATTATAAATGTTATAAGTATTGATATTCTCTAATCATCCATCAAAAGCATTTTATAATATTCTATCTTCAGTTGTGTTAAGTGTGTTAGTTTAACTATTGATGACTAGGAACCGGATATTTTATGTAATATCAAGGTGTGAAATATGTACATAGTTACGTAAGAAAAATAAGCTGCATATGTACCAAAATATGTAAAATCATGAAAATATTTAATATCAATATCTGCGCTGGTTTGTATTGTTAAGCCTAGATATTTGTAGTCTGGTACAATTTTTAATTTTCTTTTCTTCATGACGATTTCTATTGTTTCTGGTGCTCTTCCACCGTTTCTGAGTATCATCATTTCTGCCTTGTTCACATTTATATCAAATTTATTTTTATTGCATCATTTTACCATGATGTTTATTGTTTCTTTTAACTTTGTAAGGTCTTTAGACCCTACTACTATGTCGTCCACTTATGCATATGAGATTATTCCCTCCTTGATTTTTACAATACAGAGTAGTTGTATGAGAAAGGTTGCCTTTTGTTCATTCACATTTACAGTGGGCGGTAAGGGATGAGTGCCTCTTTTACTTCCTGGAACTTAGAAGTTATGTTTCGTCCCGAAATATAGGCCTATCCTTTCTCGTGTAGGTAAAAAAAGGCTTATTTCAAATTTCTTTTTCCTTTTAAAGAAGTAAAAATGAATAAAACCTCTAAATATGTAGATTTATGTAATACCAAGCCATAATATGTAATGTTGGGTAAATATTTAAAAATATGTAGTATCAAATTTTAATATATTAATGGTAATTACAAGATTCGCAAAGATTTGTTATTTATATATGGTTAGGTTCAAAGGAATATAATATGTAATTACATAAAAATCCGGTCCCTATTGATGACTCATCTTCTTCAAAATAATGTTTAAAAGAAATTATGTTTGAAGATAAATAAGTTAATCTCATCACCCAGGATTTAAGAGATGAATTAGATAAAATAGATACAATTTTTCTTACAATTTTTTAGAATGACATATTGAATCGAGAGAATGAAAATTGAGGGGAAAATTGAAATATTTAGAGAAAACTTGTCACACAGTCACTTTTTTCAACACATACTACCTCAGAGATGAGCTCAAGATTCCTCAGAGGATGACTACTCTAACTGTTCTAACTAATATCGACAACTGAAAGCATACTTCCACTCGGTAATGAGTTTTGGAATAATATTCTGTGGAAATTCCACAGATAGTAACAATATATTTCTATTACAAAAAAGAATAATTAGAATAATAGTAGGTGCCAAATCTAGGGAATCGTGTAGGGCTATTTTAAAAAAACTACAAATAATGCCCATGGCTTGTCAGTATATCTTTTCATTAATAATCTTCCACGTATGTAATCGTGAAAACTTTGTAACTAATTCACTAGTTCATAGCATAAATACACGTCAAAAAATTACTTTCATACTCCATCGGCAAGTCTATCGTGCTATCAAAAAGGAGTGCGTTATATGGCAGTAAACGTTTTTAATAGCCTCCCTATCGATATAAAAAATGAAACTCAAAACATAAAATTATTTAGGGCCAAATTAAAGAAGTACCTAATTTCTCACGCCTTCTATTCTGCAGGTGAATTCATGACATTCAATAACACTTCATGAAATTGATACTAAAACTTTGTGTTGTACTAGTAGACTATATTGTAAATCTCGTCTATATATATATTTCATCTAGACTGCGACTATGAATTAAGATTTTATAATAGTATTAAGTTTTTTGACTTGTTCCATATTCTAGCTGTAAGCATGTACGAATATCATGGAATGTTAATAAATACAATACAATACAATACAACTCTTAACTGATGATAATATATCAAGTTCCAATTAGAACAACTGAAAATTCCATTAAATATACTATAAATGAAACATCACCGGATTTTACAGAGTACCGTATATAGTAAAATTAATTTTATAAATAACTTCCTAGCTGTAAATTCAGTGGACCAGAGCTCGTTTCTCAGTAGAAATGTACAGATTTAACTCCATCTCACACGAACTTGATGTGTGCAGCTTATCTTATTTTCACTGCTGTCTCAAGTGATGACCTTGTGTTATGCTGACTGCAGGAACAATCAGTCCCACTAAATGAATTACATGTGTTCGAAACCTGAAAGGTCTTTTGTAGGAGCCCTACATATTCGAAATCCTCACAGAAAAGAAGCCGGAACAGATCAAAATCCAGACTGAATCTTTAAAATAGATGGTGATGGCATTATGAATAAAAAATAGTTTTAGATCAAAAAGAATGAAAAACTGCATACCTTTGAATTAAATGCAAGCCATTTATTCTTCTCCCCTTCTCGTTCCTCTTCCATCTGCTTATACCTTTGAAGCTTCTTTTGTTTCTTCTTCTTTTGATATTCACGTTGTTTTGATATAACTTGTTTTCTGTTAAACAATGAAGAATAAACATAATGAATTTAAGTGATCAAACAATACAGTAGAGACTGTTACCCCTTAATCACAATTTCTCACAATCACACAACATTCCCACTGACGGAATTCTCTATCTTCTCGTAACTCCTCCAAGAACCATAGAAGACAATAACTTACTGGCTTTTAAGGAACCCGGAGGTTCATTGCCGCCCTCACATAAGCCCGCCATTGGTCCCTATCCTGAGCAAGATTAATCCATTCTCTATCATCATATCCCACCTCCCTCAAATCCATTTTAATATTATCTTCCCATCTACGTCTCAGCCTCCCCAAAGGTATTTTTCCCTCCGGTCTCCCAACTAACACTCTATATGCATTTCTGGATTCGCCCATACGTGCTACATGCCCTGCCCATCTCAAACATCTGGATTTAATGTTCCTAATTATGTCAGGTGAAGAATACAATGCGTGCAGTTCTGTGTTGTGTAACTTTCTCCATTCTCCTGTAACTTCATCCCTCTTAGCCCCAAATATTTTCCTAAGCACCTTATTCTCAAAAACCCTTAATCTCTGTTCCTCTCTCGAAGTGAGAGTCCAAGTTTCACAACCATACAGAACAACCAGTAATATAACTGTTTTATAAATTCTAACTTACAGATTTTTTGACAGCAGACTGGATGATAAAAGTTTCTCAACCAAATAATAACAGGCATTTCCCATATTTATTCTGTGTTTAATTTCCCCCGAGTATCATTTATATTTGTTACTGTTGCTCCCAGATATTTGAACTTCTCCACTTCTTCAAAAGATAAATTTCCAATTTTTATATTTTCATTTCTTACAATATTCTCGTCACGAGACATAATCATATACTTTGTCTTTTCGGGATTTACTTCCAAACCTATCTCTTTACTTGCTTCCAGTAAAATTTCCGTGTTTTCCCTAATCGTTTGTGGATTTTCTCCTAACATATTCACGTCATCCGCATAGACAAGCAGCTGATGTAACCCGTTCAATTCCAAACCCTCTCTGTTATCCTGGACTTTCCTAATGGCATACTCTAGAGCAAAGTTAAAAAGTAAAGGTGATAGTGCATCTCCTTGCTTTAGCTTTAAGCAGAATTTAAAAATGAAATTACAAAACTAAAGGTATTTTTTGTTCAGTGTCAAATCCAAGATTCCTGATTTGTTTGAATAATATATGATCATTTTCTCAATCTTTAGGGGCCTTCTCATTATAGTTAGTCACCTTTACTTCTACAGAGTGCCCCATAAGTCTGGAACCATAGGCGAATTACTAAAAATGTTTTTTCTTTGCCCATAGGACAACTGAGTGATGTCTTTAAGTAAAGAGGAATGTATTCAACTGAGCCTTTATGTTGAGGGAGGTTGCCATGAATTTAATGTTTTGCACCCAGAACAAGCACTAATTACATACAGTTGTGTGGGAAAAAATCATTAAAAAATTCATTGAGACAGGATTCATCAGAGACAAATCGCATAGTGGACCATTGAGGATAGTATCTGATGAGCAGATAATGTGCAATGTCCTGGCATCATTTTTGAAAAGTCCTAACAAGTCGATTCGCAGAATGTCCACAGAGACAGGCCAGACATTGCACCTTGTCTGCTCATCAGATACTGTCCTTGATGGTCCTTGGCACGCATTCTTGGTGCAAATCATTAAATTCATGGGTAACCTCCCGCCAAGAAGCAGGATCAGTTGAATATGTTTCTCTTTACTTAAAGACATCATTCAGTTGTCCTGTGAACAAAGAAAAAAACTTTTTCAGTAATTCGCCTATGTATATAGTAGTGTATGAAAAAGCAATTTTCATTTCCGTGGTTTAGCGTTATTTTATATGAAATGCTCATTTGCCTTGGAGGCAGTGGAAGCAATATTACTCTGTCGAGTAGAGAATGTTGTTTTCTAATGCCAGGCATTTGACAATAAAGTCATTTGACCTCTTGCACTCCATTATTTTTCAAAGATATTATCATGACCAGCCACTGAAGCACAGATTTTGAGGTGTTCCGAATCCATTTCTTGGTTTGAGTTGCACAATGGGCAGTTAGGGGACTGATATATTCCAATTCTATGCAGATGCTTGGCCAAACAATCATGGCCTGTTGCCAATCTAAATGCAGCTACAGACGATTTTCGCGGTAAATCGGGAATTAACTGTGGATTATGATGCAGAGAGTTCCATTTTTTCCCTTGTGATTGTGTTATCATATTTTGTTTGTTGAACTCTAAATATGTAGATTTAATAAATCTTTTCACAGAGTAATATGTAGATTTAGTAACAGGTCTGTAAGTAGCAGTGCTGCCCTTCTTTGCTAATGCATCCACATTCTCGTTTCCAAGGATTCCACAATGGGATGGTATCCATTGGAATACAATTATTTTATTGAGTGATATTAATTGAGAGAGCATTTTAGTTATTTCTGCTGTTTGAGATGAAGGTGTGTGTTTAGAGACTATAGATAGAATAGCTGCATTCTTAAATTTATTGATGTGAAATAGAAGATTCCTGACACTTTCACTTATTGCAACGATTTCTCCATCAAAACTTGTTCCATATCCAAGAGATCTATAAAGTGAGAAGAGACAGCACGTAACACCTGCACCGGCACCTTGTTCTCTGGAGATCAAGGATCCGTCAGTGTATAAATGAAGCCAGTTTTGTGGAGGGTACCTAATATTAATTGTCTCTAAAGACAATTGTTTCATTATTTCAGTGTTTACTTCTGATTTCAGTATTTCTTCTGTTAAATGGTTTGGTTTAATTTGTAAGAATTAGAGAAGCAGAGATACGTTCAGATACGTATATTTAACAAATATACGTATCTGAACATTTTAAGATCAAACTCACTTGGACTTGCTATCAGCTACATCTTCTGCTGACCTCTTCACACCACTTTTAAGTTCTCTTAATTGGGCCAGAGTCGTCACATCTGAATTCTTATAGTTGTCAAACACCACTGATACTTCCTCGCCATCTTCTGTTATGTCCTCAATTGTTGCTTCATAGTATCTGAAAACAAATTAACCCTTAACGAGCGGTAAAATTGCTCCAAAATCAAGTTTTATATATTTCTAAGCACATGTTCAACATTAAGTATCCATACTACATGCACAGACTACAAATATCAGCATTATAAAACGATGGCACAGCCTGGCTAGAATGTCGGTTTTGTGTACTGGAGGCTCTGAAGGTTCCAAATAGTGTAGAATTCAATTGAAATTTGTGGTGGACAAAGACAGTGTTTGGAACAAGTACTGTCATCATTTCTCTATTCACCATCATGCTAGCATGGATAAATATATAATAGGATGCGAAAATGCGGTCAGCACCATCTGGCGGTGGGGGGCTGAAATAAGATGATCAGTGCCCAAGGTCGTAGGTGGTGAACATTAGAACTACGTGTTGGGTACATTACCCAGAGTTCTCTATTTATCCGTTCGAGATATTGCTCGAGAGTCGAGGAGATGGCGGAGAGAAACTTGCTAATAAGTGAACATAAAGTGATACGTGTGTGTATAAGCAGTGTATGTTAAACAGTGATGTTTATGGACGTTGTAAAAATAGTGTTGTTGAATGTATTGTAAAGTAATAGTAATATAATAAATTGAACTATCTAGGCCTAAGTAGTTCTTGCAGACTTTTCCATTGCCCTGTACAATAAATACCCAAAAAATAGTCCCAATTATCTAACCTTTTGCTTTATTTTTTGTCTCTGTCTGGTTACATTTTAATCAGGTAGTGTAAAATAGATCGTCTCTTTTATCTTCCTGTTGGCTCCAGTAAGAATTTTCAGTAGAAGATGCTGTGAGGAATAAAACTTACTGTAAATGTTTTTATTTTAAATTGGGTTAGTTTTGAATATCGATGAGGGTGGGAGGGAATACTTTCTGCACAGTTTAACATTTTCGTCACCAGGTGCGCTGCTAAATGCATGGAGTAATTACTCTTTTCGCTACTTGGTGCGCTGCTAGATGTAATAACGCCCCTCCCCCCAACAGGTGGCAGCAAGGTCAATTTCTACAACAGCGCCTCTAGTATGTGTTACGGGAAACTCAGTAAGTTTCGCATCCTATTATATATTCATCCATGATCCTAGTGTAATAAAAATTCAACTTTAGGCAAAACCTCAATATCTGTTGCTGGTAAGCTCTGCCCTGTATTTCCTCCGTTTGACACTCTATAGAATGCGTGGGAAGTTGGGGGGACACTCAGTGGACAAAAATGTAACTTTGAAATACGCGATCTGGTAACGAAAAATAGAACTTCGTTCTGTGTTATCTCTCTCTCTTTTTCCTTACTTCTTCGTCAAGGGTTGGATCCAATTTGTTGAACCTTCCTACCAATACACTTTCAGTTTTCGACCTATGCATTGAACATTTGAGCTAACAAAACAGAATGCGACACGAAGGAAATATGAATCTACTTACGTTTACCAGGTGTCAAATGCGCATCACGATAGTAATTTTGCAGCAGGGAGAGTGAAAGTAGTAAGGAAACTGGTAGTAGCAGTGGCGAGAGAGAGAATAAGGCGCGCTAGGGGAACTGATATCAGCAACAGATACTGAGTCTTACCTTCACTTTAGCATAATGGTTTCATAGTGCACCATAGGCAACATCTAATCGTAAGTTAAATTAAAGTAATTTGAATTTGGGCGCGCTTCCGAACAGAGGCAGCGTCCTATTCTCAATATTTTCTAGTCCCTAATTTTCGATTAATACACACACATATAAACTGGGGTCTATACTTAGGGGAAATGCCGCTGCCCCTGTTCGGAAGCGCGCCCCTGATATAAAGTGATATGTCAACATATCTACTCCATATTATGGCATTTTTTTTTCTACAGTCTAATAAAAATGAGGCCACTAGCGTAGCTCAGTCGGCAGAGGCGCTTGCCTTCTGATTCGGAGTTGCTCTCGGGCGTGGGTTGTAGTCCCGCTTAGGCTGATTACTGATTTGGGTTTTTCCGACGTTTTCCCCAACCGTAAGGCGGATGTCTGGTAATCTATGGTGAATCTTTGGTCTCATTTATCACCAATTTCATCGACGCTAAATAACTTAGTAGCCTAGATGATACAGCGTCGTTAAATAATCAATTATAAAATATAAATGAGTATATTATCTGAAAAATAAACTGAAATTATTCAAGGTGACTTACTGTCCATCATCACTCCAAATAGCAAGACATTTATCTCCCACTTTCCAATCTCTCTTGGTACAAATCTCTTCTGGTTGAGGTTTTTCGGCAGCTAGCAGCTTTGCCGTAAGATCTTCTTCAACATTCGAACTTGCAGCTGCACCTTCCGATGATTTTAACTCTAGGAGCTGTGTCTTAATTAGATCGCGCGTCAATTCTATAACCTCTTCAAGATCAACTTTTAATTTTAAAAGTTCTTCGTTTGTAGGGTCTGTTGTAAGGGCTGCTTCAACCTGTAAGAATAAGATTGTTTACAAAAAATAATAATGAAAAACAGCAGGCTATAGATGCTTTACAATACACATTAGGTTGCTAGGCCAACATCAAAGGGACTGTATAGCTCACTTGGCCAACATTTCGAGAAGTTGTTCTCGTAACTGACATACCTGCTGCAACTGTAACTTGTAATTTTGAAGATTTCCTTGTAAATCGTCTGCCATCGTTAAGACAAAAATACACAAATTGTACTCCTATAACCAAAGAAACGAAAACATGGATTGTTTAATGTTTACAAACGTTTACCAAAATGTATTTAATACGACTCTCGATATTCTTTTTTATGTACTCCTATTTTCAGTGTGTAGTAACACCAACATTGTAGACAAATATTTGTGAACACCAAATGAACAGGAAGGAGATTTTTATTTCTACAACGTTTCCTACATTGATTTAATATGGCGGATATTTTAACCAATTGGAATAATCTCGAATAAAACGGCTAACACGTCATAAGAACGAATTTCAGTGAAGGAGTTTGGAGGGGATTACGGACACTCAAGTTTACGTGATTTGTGCTTGTGAGTCAGTGTTTTATAGTGTCAAATGTAATTGTGGTATTCAAGTACAAGAAGAATTTTGTCAAGTAGTAAGATCTCTTACATCATGTCATATCAGGTACATATCGGTATAAGTAATTTCATTTTCATTGTGTTGAAATATTCATGAAATAATATTGATTTTATGTGTTTATACGGTAATTTTGTAGACACAAAAGAACAAAACAGTGAAACTATTAAATTAATAATTTATTAAATGTACTTATTTTCACATGCACAGGAAAAATGAACTGTTATATTGGAGAACTCTTATCAGCATTTTTTATTACTTTGCGGAAGTATAGGTTATGTAATATTAGGAGAGGAAAGAAGAAACACAGATAATCATCATACCAATGAACCAACAAAACTACAATGAAATGCACACCATCAAATACATAACACAAGAGGGAGACATCCAGCATAATAGGGGTCCACTGGAGAATACGATACGGAACTTTACGTTTTTTGGTAGATTGAAGAGTTTTCGTAAGGCAGGTTAGGGCAAGTTAGGTTAGGTTAGGTTAGCTTTGTTGAGACTTTTGGTATGTTTTGCATATATAATTACCGGTATTACATTATGCCATCGTCACCATCTTTGTTTCATCAGTGGGAGGTAATATGACTATCGTATTCTTCAGTAATCCCCATAGTAGACGTAAAAAGACAAAACATGAACCTAATCACAAGAACAAACACAAGAACACAAAAAATACATCATACCAACATATGAAAATAAAAAAAAACACAAAATTGCATCTTCTTTCAGGAAATTGAAATACAAAATTGGATACAGAACACAAAAGACTCTACAATAACATCTAAGACAAACAAATGATTAATACAACTTAATGGAAGTTTACAAATTAACATGTAGTGTACCAGTAACGATTAAAACATTGGACAAACACGATAACCTACCAGGAACACGTCACAGCCATAACCGAATCACACAATACTTCCACCTACGCAGAACACATCAACACCAGCTACAGCTACAGCAACATAGAAACAGACATGAAAAAACCTTGGTTTTCTCGGGGTTCTCTCGTTTCCCCTCATCATCATTACACCATATTCCACAATCATCCTCGCTATGCAATGTCCCAAGCCAAGCCTCCAGAACATATAAAAAGTGGCTGAAAATTGTACTCGTGTTTAAAAATGCCTAAAATCCTACACATAGAATCGAAAAGTCAGAAACTGAACAAACTAGAACAGTGCAAAATATATAGACTTACAAAAACATATGTAGAACACATTCTCAATACGCAACTAAATTTCAGAATGCACACTCTTTTTGACACAACAGTACCGCTCATAAAGGCATCAACAAGAAGAAACCATAAACAAGTGCAGAATAATTATGCAGAAAGCACTGGCCAGGCCATCTTTCCGCAATAGTGGTCCAGGGCACATGTATTACCAAATATATGTGTGTGCGTGCATATGAAAAGGGACCAGTTCCCAGCCCACAGTTTTCGAATAAATTGTTAATTAAGAAAAAGGGGTGAAATTTGACTATTACCGTTTTTTACGGTTTTGTGTTCGAAGGCGAAAAGGGACCAGTTCCCGCTGCATAATATTTTCCTCATTACTATAAGCTATTTTATGATCAACAGACTGACTCATCATCGTATCTCCTTCTTGTGTGTAAGTTTCTTTTAATCCCTAGTCAAGAAATAAGACGGAGTTTTTCGAAATACAAACATTAAGGGGTGGAAAAGGGGAGGGAGAAATGCCAAAATTCACTTTTATATCTTTTGAACCAACAGACATGTAGCCTTAAAATTTAACAAAGGCTCTTTTCTAGAATTCGTTTAGACTTTTGAGGGTTTTTCAAATTTCACCCCCTAAGAGAGTGAAGAGGAGAGGAAAGGGAGGGGGGAAGTTGAAAGTTTTCAAAAATTTTTAACTTTTCGACATGGAGCTTTAAAACCCAAAATGAACGTTACTTTCTACAACTACAATTTAGATTAAACATTTTGGATATTTTTTAAAATATCATCCCCTAAGGTAAAAAAATCGGTTAATAGGGTGATGGATAATCAAGGTTCTACTGTAATGGATTTAAGACGTGTAAAATGAAGCCATATTCTTATTAAAGAAAAACCTATTCTTCAGTATAGAGATTTCTAAATTTATTATAACTTATTTACGTTCATAACTGTGGTTATGTACATCACTTACGCTGATTATGCTATTTTCTGTTTCATTGACATGTTTTATTTAGACCTTTATTTCCCAAATAAGTGAAAATGTAGTGTAGTGTTTTTTCTGGCATCTCTTTATCAACCAGAACGTCCAGATTTTCAGTCTCAATTTGTCTCCGTTTATTTTATAAAGGCCTAAATTCACACATTTAAACTGATCTGTTCGAATCACACATGAATGAAATAAATAATAATACTAAAATAAAAAAATCGATTAACTATTCACTCATCCCCTTCATTACCATGGATAATAGAGGTTCTGCTGTAATTCTTTCCATACACATGTTAAACTAATATTGTAGATTTAAACAATAACAATAACTCAATACCCGAAAACTGGTCTCTTTTCATATGCACGCACATATATTTTAATTAAATTTTTAAGGTTTTCTTATGATTGACAAATTGTCAGCCTCTTCACACACTAATGGGAAAGTGTGTGTCCTGGACCTCTATCGCAGGAAGATGGCAACCTGATTGATGCTTACTACATAATTACCAAGAGAAGTTTTAAGTGGTCATTAATTGTGTTTGTGTCATTGACTGTATGATTACTGGTATATTAGTCCGTACATGCATATTTGGCAAGTAAGTATATTTTTAAGTTTTATTAGCATCTAAAATCGATTCATATTTTCACTAGCAAATGTTACCTTCCTGTTCATTGTAATAGGCGAGCTAGTTGTACGACAGTTATTAATGACAAGCTAGGGAATGCCATTTCGAATGGCTATAACAGTACGCAAGGACTTAACATCATCATTATACTACCTTCGCAGCACACAACTTACTTAGCTATAGTGTATAATTTTATGTATAACATTAAAGAAGGCACTTTTCTTCATTAACTTTGTTACCATCACAACAAAGGAAACATTGTTCTTCACGTAACTTGCATGATCTTCTGCTACGGTCGTCGATGACTAACCTAAATAGGAGTGGTAGTAACATCTGAAAGAAAGTGCAAAAGTACATTCGTGAAAGACGAGTTTTTCCCTGGACCAGAAATACAATGCATAGGTTCACATTGTGACATCCTCTGCATACATTGGTAGCACTGAAAAATTGATATCATAGCACACAAGATTGTACTGGAATCTGTCTCATTTTGCGAAATTACTGTGTAAAGGAGTTATTATTTAGGATGGGTGGGCGAGATTATAACAACCATAACATTCGCATAATGTTTTTAAATGTGCGCTTTAAGTTTATAAGTTATCCGAGTGATTTTAAAATAGTCACGAAGTGGAGTTTCTGTGCTTTTAATTTATCAAGTACAGTTCAGTATTTGGAGAAAGTTACACAACTTAGAACTGCACACGTTGTATTCTTGACCTGACATAATTGAAGATCTCCCTTGAAAAAGAGTGTAACCTCAAATTAATGAAATATGTGACTTCGGTGGAAAAAGTAATTTTGAAGCCTTTGTTTATAACAATAAATGAATGCATCCAATAGCTGAATAAACTTGAATCCTTGATTAATCAAATGGTGCTTCTAGTAAATATAGCTCTAACGATATATGCCCCTGAAATTATTTTCCTTCTCCTGAAACGTGATTTTTTATACCCTTATTCAAGGGAGATCTTCAATTAGGAACATTAAATCCAATGCTTGAGATGGGAGGGCATGTAGCACATATGGATGAATCCAGAAATTCATACAGAGTGTTAGTTGGGAGGCCGGAGTGAAAAAGACCTTTGGGGAGGCTGAGACGTAGATGGGAGGATAATTTTAAAATGGATTTGAGGGAAGTGGGATATGATGGCGGGACTGGATTAATCTTGCTCAGGATAGGGACTGATTCTGAATGTACTTCTTCCCGAAATGCAAAAATCCGAAACCAGATTTCCAAATTCTACTTTCCAAATGTAATTATTTCGAAACCAAATTTTCGAATAGTTGGTTGGTTAGTTATTAGAATTTTTCTCACGCAGGGGGATAATTTTTTTTTAATAAAACCGGTTTTCAAGAATAAACATTTGTGATTATTACAAATGGAAATTTTACTATGAAATGCATGTGTAACAACATCCGGTAAGTGTATCGTGTTGCTTCTTCCATCTAGGACAGACAGTGTACCGGAGAATACAGGCCCAATGCAATAGACCCAGTGAGCGCACGATTAAAAATGAGACTCATATATTGCTTTTGCTGGCTTTTGTGCCTCCTGCTGATATTGAGGATTGTTTTCTGGAATTATGGGATGCCGCAGGCGATGGAGTCAGTTCTGGACTAATTCCAAGTGACATATATTTCCTGAAAAGGGAAGAGGTATGCGATTCTAGCACGATATCTCGTCCATTGGAATCAACATGATGCAACAACATGTAACGAGCACCGGACGAATAATATAACTGAAGCTTTCCACAATCGTTTTCAAGTTGTTGTTGGTAAACACCATCCCAATTTCTACACAGTTTTGTCAGAATTCCAGAAGGAGGAAAGAGACACCGATACCATGATCCGAGAATTTTTTATGGGTCATGCTGTACGAGGGGAGCCAAAAAATAGTGGAGGAATCTGCAGACGAGAATTGCAGGAATTGTAGCAGAATACTAACGTACAAAGACCAGAAGAGGTGCATGGACTACCTTTGGACACTTTGACATCATTCATCCTGTAAAGACACTTATGCAATTACATATCTGCAATATATCTTTTGTAGTGTGTAAAAATTATCATTATGTATTCTGAACTACTAATATTTATTGCAAATCATCCGTCCTCAAGTGAGGTTGACCACTGGGATCCGGAATTAACAAACATAGAAGATAAAGGGAAATGAAACGAGCAAAATAATGATTCGATTTGTACATCAAAACAAAAATTTACGTGTTAACATATTGATGATAGTGTAGCATTTGAAGAGAGGCCTTCAGAATTTCCATTATAATCTTCTGAACCTCATAAAAGAGAATTTTAAAGGATTTAGGGATATTACATGTAAATTTTTGTAAACAACCCCTCGCTCCAAATAGTAAGCCTGTAACATCCCAGTTGTAAAGCGAAATGCCATATTTTTCACTGAGGTATGGAAGACAAGGTACATATTTAGCTCGCTTGTCATCATTTATCTGCAGTGCTTGATTTGTGTCTCGTTCAAAGCAAATCGTAGGGTCTAAGACCATCACTTTCTGGGTTCTTCTATTGATGGCAATTATATCGACTCTTCTATGAGAATCATCTTCAGACACACAATGAATCTCATCATGTACTTCCCATCCTCTGTTTCTTATCAGGTTGGCAATTGCTGTACGGGCACGATGGTGTCTGTTGTTACGCAGTAATTCTCCCTTCTTACAGAACCCCAAGTGTAATCAGTATTCTGTAAACATTTCCATTGTAGCCTATTTTCTGAAATAAATCTTTTGTATTCTGTAAATATTGTCATATTTTCTGAAATAAATATTTTATATTCTGTAAAAATTTTCATTATATTTTTTTAAATAAATCTTTTGTATTCTGTAAAAATTTTCATTATATATTTTTTAAATCAATCTTTTGTATTCAGTAAATATTTTCATTGTATTTTCTGAAATAAATTTTTTGTATTCTGTAAAAAGTTTCATTATATTTTCTGAAATAAATCTTTTGTATTCTGTAAAAATTTTCATTATATTTTTTGAAATAAATCTTTTGTATTCTGTAAAAATTTTCATTATATATTTTTTTTAAATAAATGTTTTCTATTCTGTAAAAATTATCATATTTTTTTTTAATAAATCTTTAGTATTCTGTAAAAATTGTCATATTTTCGAAATCTTATTCAGAACTAAAAATAATAGCATTCGAAAAAATTGACTTCGGAAAATCGTAGCCTATTCGGAAAACTGGAATTAGGAATTAAATCGCGTTCTGAACTTTGGCTTTTGGAAAAATGGGCCCCTTCTCCTTTTTCTGTCAAAAGCTTCCTTTGCCATTGAACTTTATATTTAATTCTGCTTTCAAGCTTTCTGTACATAATTATTGGATCCACGAATCAAAGATAACTTAAATATTGTTCATTTATTTTTATTCCTTTTTCCTTCCGGTCTAAATTTTTAAAAACTTCTTGAAGTATTGCAATGAACAATTCTGGTGATATTGTGCCACTCAGTCTTACACACTTTTTAGCTTGATTTTTTATGTATATAGGATCATTATAAAGATACACAATTTCCGATATCTCGTGTGTGTATGTGTGTGTGTGTGCGTGCGTGCGTGCGCGTGTGCGCATGTGTGTGTGTTTTTTTTTCTAATGCCAGGTGTTTGACAAAGTCATTTGACCTCTTGTACTCCAATATTTTTCTAAGATATCATGGTCAGCCACTGAAGCACAGATATATATATATATATATAGGAAATATTTTATTTACCTTAAAGAAATTACTCCCTGAGTGAAAAAAATGTGTATATATATATATATTTCTTACTGAGGGAATCCCTTATTTAAGGTACAGTAGAACCTTGATTATCCAACACCCTATTAACCGATCGGTGGATTATCCGACTGTCTCTCTTTCACTCTCTCTCTCTCTCTTTTTTCGCTGAAGAACAAAATATGAAGTCCTATAGAGTTACTTGTTGGGGGAAGAGGGGGGTTGTTTTTCCCAACTTATAAATTAGTCATTACCTGCTTTCAATGTAATGACCCCAAGAACTTCCACAAAATTGTAAAATCCGTGTACCATTCAGTCCTTGTCCTACTGTTGAAGTGACCGTACTGTATAACTTGTGTTATGAAAAAAGCGAAAATAATTTAGAGGTTGTGAAAGCAGAAACTTTATTCCATGTCGAATCAGAATATGAGATTGGCATTACAGCTGTGCGCGATTTAATAAAACTAAAATAAAGTGTATAAAGTACGAGTATCAATGTAAATCTACAACACGAGATCTCTATTCCTATATATTCAGACAGTGGATATCCATCATAAGGCGTTCCCTTGACCCTTAAAAACCGGACTTAAATTAGTTAACTTCTGATCCTTTAACTAGCATGTTAAACACAAGACCATGGAGAAAATTAGACCTACTTATATATTATGCACTTAATTTATGAAAATCTTTTATGGTATCGGTATGGATAATCCGATTTTTTCGATTAACCATTCAATTCACCCCTTTCATTACCACTGATAATAGAGGTTCTACTGTATATAAAATATTTCCTATATACAGAAAAGTAAGGATTACTCAAGAAAGCCTTATTCAAGCCAAAAAAAAAAAACAGTTGTGGGATTCGAACTCTGACACACACAATGTTTGACAGTTATGTGTTCTACCACAGAGCTAATAGGTCTACGTATATACAGGGGCGGCTCGTCCATAAGAGCTGCGGAGCTGCAGCACTCCCTGCTTTGACAGGAAAATAAAAATAATATTTATTTTAATTTGTAGAAGAATTGTTACAGCTTTTATTGGTAAATTGCTTTATATTTCATCTGGCCGGGAATATGTACTATTATCTTATGCATAATCTTTTTGCACGTCGACTGTATTGGAATTGACACTGCAGTCAAAGTCGTCTTGGGATCTGCAGGGTGGTCAGCTCATAGAGAGTGTGTCATGCTAGGTCAGGGGGTAGAGAGGTAAAGGGAAGCAGAGGGAAACTGCCGCTGTTTAAAACCCGTATCTCACTGCAGTGGCTTGCAGAGCCAGGCCACAAGGGATCTTTCCTCCCCTCCCACACTGCTATTGTAATGCTGCATCAAATGGATTCTCTAGTCCCTTGAAACTTAATGACAAAATTTTTATTTTCTTTTTACATACTTATTGTTGTAGAATCTTATCGAGTTAATATAACGAAATTAATATTCTCTTTTGCCTTATTATTATGTATATATCCATCCTCCAGCAGAACCTAATATTTGCCTTAACTCAAAATGATTGCACGAGTAGAATCCTTTTGATATAGCACGTAAAATACGAAAGAGACTTCTTTTCCAGTTTTAGAAAATTGTTGACCATCAGTATATCTGAGTGTTGCTTTGGTGTGACGTCTTAATACCGTAACTTAACCAGTGCAAATGTGCAAGCATGAGTGTGTGTGAATTACAGAATATTAATTTTATTTTTCTCAACTTTTCCTTGCAGAGAATATTGATGTAATGAAGTGAAATTAAAGCGTCGTCCGTTACCCGGCTTAAATCTTACTTAAGCTTCATCCAGCCACAATAGTGCATATATGTAAGGAAGTATAACAATGAAATTTACGCTAAGCATTTGTGGTTATGTGGATGTGAACAAAAAAAAATCTGTATTTTGTTTTCCTTGCCTCCTCTTCGGTGGTGATGCTGCATGGACTAGGAGTGGTGTGACAGATTTAGGACATTTGCCCCTAAAAAGCAAAATGCATGAATCTTCACAGTCTCACCTGAAAAATGTTGTTTCATTGGCTATGTTACGCAACTCATACTGCTGTGCAATTAAGTGAAACGAACAGAAGAAACATTCTCAAACATAATCAAGAAGTGAGAAAAAATCGTGAAATTATTTTAAAAAAAATATTGATTGTATCAAATTTTGTGGCCAATATGAACTTCCCCTTAGGGGACATGATGAAAAAACGATTCGAAGAACCCTGATGTGTTTCGTGGGTTGCTACAGTTCGTGAGTAATCTAAACGAGCCTCTCAAAAATCATTTGGAAAATGCCACTGTTTAAGGTTATTCTAAGACAATTCAGAATGAACTGGTAGATTGTAAGTTGAGTGTCTGCTAATCTGAAATTCAGACTGAAATTGATGGTATTAGTTTTTCTTAAGGATGAGCAAATGGTCCCTCAGACATCTCCCAACTAAGTCAGGAAGTTTTGGTTTTTCGATATATAGTGCATTTATTGTTGTCCTATACTTATTAGTAATGGTATCAAGAAATGAAATTTGTATGTACCGAAATCTACTGCAGCTCTCCCAATCCACAGTTCATGAGCCGCCACTGCGTATGTATCTTGCAGTGATCAGTAAATACTGCAGTTTGAAACAAGCAAACGTTAAACTATTGTTATCTGACTTGCCATAGCTCATGTTGTTGTTGTTTTCTAATGCCAGGCGTTTGACAATAAAGTCATTTGACCTCTTGCACTCCAATATTTTTCAAAGATATTATCATGACCAGCCACTGAAGCACAGATTTTGAGGTGTTCCGAATCCATTTCTTGGTTTGAGTTGCACAATGGACAGTTAGGGGACTGATATATTCCAATTCTATGCAGGTGTTTGGCCAAACAATCATGGCCTGTTGCCAATCTAAATGCAGCTACAGACGATTTTCGTGGTAAATCGGGAATTAACTGTGGATTTTGATGCAGAGAGTTCCATTTTTTTCCATGGGATTGAGTTATCAAATTTTGTTTGTTGAAGTCTAAGTATGTAGATTTAATAAATCTTTTCACAGAGTATTATGTAGATTTAGTAACAGGTCTGTAAGTAGCAGTGCTGCCCTTCTTTGCTAAAGCATCCGCATTCTCGTTTCCCAGGATTCTACAATGGGATGGTATCCATTGGAATACAATTCTTTTATTGAGTGATATTAATTGAGAGAGCATTTTAGTTATTTCTGCTGTTTGAGATGAAGGTGTGTGTTTAGAGACTATTGATAGAATAGCTGCTTTGGAGTCTGACAATATAACTGCATTTTTAAATTTACTGATGTGGCATAGAAGATTCCTGAGACTTTCACTTATTGCAATGGTTTCTCCAACAAAACTTGTTGTTCCATACCCAAGAGATCTATAAAGTGAGAAGAGACAGCACGTAACACCTGCACCGGCACCTTGTTCTCTGGAGATCAAGGATCCATCAGTGTATAAATGAAGCCAGTTTTGTGGAGGGTATCTAATAGCTCATGTGAACCATGCATTAGGACTTAATAATTTCAGCAATCTCTTTGTCCATCATGATACATTCCTCTTGTCAGATAAAAGAAAAGATAAGCAGTAAATAAAATGGATACTATAATGAAAACTGACTTGTTTATCTGAAATTAATTTCTTGTTGCAGAATTTGAGTTATGCTGGTGGTGGATATGCTGGGCAGCAAGGTTATCCTGGAGCACAACAAGGTGGTTATCCAGGAGCAGGCTATCCAGGGGTCCAACAGGCAGTTTCTGGATATCCTGGGAGCCGACCAGGGTCAGGTTATGCCGGCCAACCACAACAAATGGGTGGTTACCCTGGTGCACAGCCACAGCAGATGGGAGGATATCCTGGTGCACAGATGGGAGGCTATCCAGGTGGGCCTCCTGGAGTGAGTCCTGAAGTGCAGCAGTGGTTTGCTGCAGTGGATAGAGATCGATCAGGACGCATATCTGCCAAAGAACTCCAGGGTGCTCTTATAAATGGCCAAGGAAAGAATTTCAGTGACACTGCTTGTTACTTAATGATTAGTAAGTTTCTTTCTCAGTCCAATCAATTTTTTTACATTACTAGCCTACATAATAGCTTCATTTCGCATGCAATTTTTTTAATTGATTATTTTACGATGCCTTATCAACTGCTAAGGTTATGTAACATCTGAACAGGGGCGGCTTTTGGGGTGGTGCCAGTGTGCCATGGCACCACCAATGAAAGAAACAAAAAATAATATCCTAGAAAGCAGTTGTGATAGTTTATTTCTACACATTTTATTCGTATTTCATTTGAACGAGCGCACACACAGATCCTAACGCACTCTTGCAGCATTTTTCCGAACGGAGCCACTTCAGTGTGGCACTGTGTACGTCCATATAACACTGTACAAAAGGCTACTGATTCTAGTTTATATGCGTTTCTTATGGCAGACTTTGAGCCGAATTCAATTTGACTGAGTAAATATTCTGCCCGCTAGAGCACAGTAATGCAGAAATTTCACTAAATGGCAGGGTTGTTGGAGATGTTAGGAAGGGAACCATCAACCGCAGACTTGCACGATAACACAAGTTGAAGTTCCGCGCCAAATGTTAATGTAATGTTGCCAATTCAGAACTAATGCACATAAGTTGGATTTGAATGTGTAAATTATTATCCATATAACTATATTGAACGCAGAGATAGTCACGGTTCTTTTTAGAAAGATAAATATTTTTTCATATTATGTAAAACTGTTTGTTAATGTTGTGTAATATTTGTTTTATTTTGCGGCAACTAAATATCGCTACACTGTTGCTATAGTATTGATGCTTCTGTTAACGATACATGAGATCTGTGCAGGACATGAACATGTGTTATTCAGGCCTCTGCCTTGGATTCATTGACCTGTTAAATAAAGTGCAAACGTGTTTGTTTATTATCTATATCACTGTTTATCTCGTGTGTTTTTGTCAGCAATTTTACTAGTTATAAAAGTTATTTGTATTTGACTAACAATACTGTGAAAGTTTTGCATTATCTGTATCTGTAAGTAACTGTTACTAGATGCATTATTAACTGCACACCTGGTAAAATAGCTGGTTTAATTAATGTGTTTTATTTAATATAATGTAAACGTGAACTGCGATTATCAATTTTACTAGGGTAATTTGCGTACAACCTTTTTTCATTTTTGGCACCACCACCATAATGCCTCACCGGCCGCCACTGCATCTGAATGAGATGAAGGTAATAATGGCAGTGAAATGAGTCCAGAGTCTAGTGCCGAAAGTTACCCAGCATTTGCTCTTATTGGGTTGAGGGAAAACCCTGGAAAAAAACCTCAACCAGATAACTTTCCCCAACCAGATTTTAACCTGGGCCCTCGTTAACCGTTACTCCACACGAGTGGACATGCAACGTTTTGTTACATCATTTGATATTGACCCTTCCCCTCTCCCCCTCTCTCTCTCTCCCCTCCTCTCTTCCTCTCACTCTCCATGTCTGTCACTGCGAGAGGCTTGTGATGATACAGTAAAATCCCTAGTAACTGGCACACAAATAATCGGCGATACCAAAACAACGGAACTTTTGGCTAGGCAAAAGAAAGTTTAAATCTGTCAGATTGCCACAGTCTGGACCGTCAGTTTTGCTACATTAGGAAGTTCACATGAACTTTCATTTTTAGTGAATATCTGGCAAAATCTCGTATCTGGAACTAAGCTGGTCCTTTTGGTGCTGGTTAAGAGGGATTCTACTGTATAAGAAATATCCTTGGCTATCAGGGTGCTCTGAGACAGTTAAGTTATATTGTTTTACCTGTATTCTGTTTGAGGGTGAAACTGAGTGATCATCTTCTTGTGAGGTCGTGTGTCACAAAAATATTTTGAAATAAAAGCCGAGAAACATCTGCTATATGAAAAGATATAAGGTGAGCAAATTTTTTCAGCCTACCCAGGATTTACAAGTATAGAGTAGACGCAAGAAGAGCTTGCCGCAGTAAGCTGCGCGAACTTTCGGAAACGTTCGGGTGCACTCGACCTCGCTTTGATTCAATTGGCAAACTGTCGACAGTTCTCAGTCATCTGCTGGCTTGATGTTTCGAGTGAGATTTATCACAGCGTATGTAACGTAACCTAAATCTTGTTGCAGAGTAAGTAATAACACAACATTGTTGAAAATGCAGAAGCACGAAATACGTAATCATGTAATAATTTATATTTGACGTAATAAAACACTAATATTATGTGATTTTATTAAAATGTTCTGATAACTAGGGTACTGTGGTCGGTTTATTTTAATCTGTATATACTCCTTATGTTATGAGCGGAGCTTGTTTCGTTTTTCATAAATTTATGAACTTTATAAATAATTCTCTAGTTTAACTGTGTAACATTTTATTAGCACTTCCTAATTTAGAGCGAAACGGTGGCCATTGTTAAGTACATAGAATGTTATACAGAACTCTGTTATTTAACAAACACAATTTGAACTACATAAAACTCCTGATATCAAGGATAAAACGCAGAATATGTAACGCAAACGCTAGCTTCTACCCACTCTGCACAGCAACACTCCATGATATGAACAGCTCAAGACCGCGCTTTCGAATGCGCCCTGTAATCAGCATTAGGTGATTCATAGCAGCCCTGTAACGAGCATGGCGGCACGAGGACCGAATATCGTTTTCTGCGCATCAGTCAAATGGACAAGCTTTTTTTGCGCTTCCTCTACGTTAGCTTCGGCACTGGGAGTTACCCTATTTGACCTGTATGCATTCCCCCAAATACTTCTGTAACTATTGATTGCAGAATTGCACTTCGTATCCTTCATTTAACAGTGGAGTGCCCGCCTCTTGTCAGGCTCTGTTTTGGACAGCATTTTTCGTACATCCTATATATATGTACTGAAGACTAATTCATTCAGACATAGATATTAAAATTGTTGTTTATTAACTCTTTTATGAGGCTTCAAATTGAGATTCCTAACCTGGTTAATGTTAGTCTAACGTATGTTCTTTCTTAATTGTCATATAGAAACTCATTTTATTTTATTTACATTTCAGGTATGTTTGATAGAGATCGGAGTGGCACAATTGATGTGAATGAGTTTCAACAGCTGTACAATTACATAAATCAGTGGCTGGCCACTTTCAGAACATATGACCGAGATAACTCAGGTCATATTGAAGAAGCAGAACTTTCACAAGGTAAGAGTGTTAAGTCTTTATTTGAGCTGAAAATCTTAAGATACTAGTCATTGCAGCTGTGAGGAAAGTTTTCCTGTATCTCCTACCTGCCATTCTCATTTCATCGGTACCTTATGTCATATGAAATGCCATCATACTATCTAATTTCTGAATAGCCTCTATAGTTCTAAACCAATATTATAGCTGTAATTATTTTCCTCCACTATAAATCCATTCTTTTCAAAGTTGATTTAAATTTAGACCACAAACTTGATGTAACATAGGACTTTTCAGCTTTGTACAAGGCAGGAAGGTACTTTATTTTCGTTTTAAGATATAAATTCTTGAAGACAGAGAAGCATAGACGTCTCACTCAATAGAATTTTTACTTAAGTGGTTTTTATTAATATCTCGTTAGAATATCAGTCTTATCAAGATAAGCAAATGCTTCGGGTTGGAAGAACTGAACATAACTGAACTTAATGTTCGATTACTGTACAACATATTTAAAAAAATATCCTACATTCATGATCAAATACAAATATCTATATATATATATATATATATATATATATATATATATATATATATAATTTGAACTGGTAATGGAAATTACGGGAAAATGGCTGGACGGATTTTAATAAATGACCCCTTATTTTGAAGCTTGGAACTCAAAGTTTTTCGAAAAAATAGTAGTTTTCAGTGAAATGTCAATTTTTAAACATAGTTTTCCTATTTTCCAAAATCCATCTGTCGTCAGTTTTGAGAATTAGCTAATAGCATTCACGGCCGACTTGATATTCCCTTCGCTTTTTTGTAAAGGAGAAGCAAAGCGAGCATCAAGTTGGCCGTGTTGCATTTCAGAATAAAACAAAACACACACTACAGTAAACAATATTACACGAAGGCCATGATCTGCAAGAATGCTGACATTTAGAGCTCAAATTAAATTGGTTATTAAAACCTTAAGTTACTAAAAATAATTTACAGGTTCGATTCTGTGGTGTGTAATTTTCTGAGTACAGCTGTGTATTGGATATCAAACACTACAAAACTTGAGGTGGTTTGATGACATTATTACCATTAGAAATGAAATATTATTGTAGTTAATGTCATGATGTGACTATTTTTCATTAATTATACATATTAATGCTAATTGATGATATGAAAGTGAAACGTTTTGGGGTTATGTAAGTAGATGTAGAGAATAACTTAAATTAGATTTTGATTTCTATATTTTACTGAGTGGCGGCTATATAGTATATATAGTATATGTTACTGAAAGCTATAAAACTTACGTAAGATAATAATATTATTAAAAATAAAATATTTTTATAGTTATTAGTCAAGTGGGGTTGGGTCTTTTTCATATATTTAATGGCAGGGTAGTGTAGATATTTATATGCGTGGTTCTGTTCAGTATTGGCTCGAGAGAGAGTATCTTTCATTGTTATGGAAGCAAAGAACTTTCCGAATGTCTGGTATTCTTCATTGAAGGTAAATCTGAAAAATGTTTATTTGAACGTCTAATGAACTTAGTTTGCAGCATTTGCTGCACAAGCCACTAGTTACAATAAAATATTCAAAGAAAATTATAATCGTAGATTTGGAAGGCCACAGACTGACAGTTGCTTCTCGTGTCAACAGTTAAATTTGAAGACAAAATCTAAGACCTTAAATGATGCGGTCAAGATGGCTTAAATGACGCACCAAAAACTCTATAATGCATTACAGGAGGCCCAAAAAAATCCCAAGAAAACAAAGAGGCTATGGGCCTGTGTTTTGATTATATGCAAAATGTAGAGCTACCACGCATTTTTATACAAGACATCTACTTTCGACGGCTTAAGGTACGGTCATACGTCGCTACTTTTGCAGCGATACAGTACAAAAAAACTGCGCAACTCTCGTACTGCGATGTGTGAACAACGGTGCAACCGAAAAGTAGCGGCTGCCGAACCTGCTGTCCGCTACTTTTCCATGCTGCATGCAGCTTAAAAGTAGTGACGTGTGAACAGGGTTCTCATGGTTGCAGCCGCAGCATTTTTGATATCGGTTTTGTTGAAACTTTTGCTGCGGTTGCGACCAGTGTTGCCACCCAAATGTGCCAATGATACCTTTATTTTTTGGATATATTTTAATGTTAGATGTGATGAAAATAAATTATTTGTAACAGTTACTAAATGTGCAACACAGTCAGAATATATTTTCTGACGAAATAATTCATTTTTTAATTTTCCGTAGCATAGTTTCAAACAGGAAGGTTGCCAACACTGATTACGTGAATATGCTATTGGTTATCATTTAAGTATATAGGCGTTTTTAAAAGCTTTATAGTAAAAATAATGCCAATTTCTGAATACTAGTTAGGACAGAAAAGCAAGTAATAGATAATTAAGCTATCGCATGAGTTTCATAATAATGCGAACATAACCACAAAATGTATATTGAGAAGTCAACACGGAGGTGGAAACCTGCAGCATGACTGCGGCTGCAAAAGTAGCGTCTTGTGTGTGAACAGACACGCAACCTCCAATTGCAACTTTTGCAGCACTCGGGTTGCGCAGCACAAAAAGTAGTGTGCAGCATGCTCCTTTTGGCTTACGTGTGAACATGACACGCAACTTTTGCAGCTGCGGTACAAAAGTTGCGCAGCAAAAGTAGCGACGTGTGACCGTACCTTTACTGTCTCAGTATTCTGTATCCATAATCTAAAAACTGTGAAATCTGTTCTCTTCATTTACCACGAAGGCAATGGAAAAAAGGATCCAAACAAAGTGATGAAATGACTCCTTAGTGAAACCTGCTCAAGTAGTGTGGTGCCAATAGATGAAGGAAGGATGAAATACATTGAACATTGTGTGCCCTCCTAGTTAGAACAGTTCATTTCATTATGGCATTACACAATATAATGTGAATACTTTTGTAAACAACAGTATAAAATACTATAATGTATCACATTTATGTTGATTGCAAAAACAACCTATATTCACAAATTTTAAACAATTATATTTAAATTCTCTCTCTCTCTCTCTTCCTTCTCCCTCCCTCCCGCTCCCTCTGTCTCTCTCTCTTTTTTTTTTTTTTTTTTTTTTTTGTACCTCTAACCTATATGATAAAGGAGGATCAAATCTGTACTAATAATAAATCTGTAGCCGAAATTTTTCTGGTAATTTTCGATTTTCCAAAAATAATTGGTCCTAACATATATAATTAAACACCCTGAAATCGAAAATCGTTTTTTTGAAATTTTTGTTTGTATTTCTGTCTGTCTGGATGTTTGTTACCTTTTCACGCGATAATGGCTGAACCAATTTATATGAAAATTGGAATATAAATTAAGTTCGCTGTAACTTAGATTTTAGGCTATATGACATTCAAAATACATTATTTAAAAGGGTGGGTTATAAGGGGGCCTGAATTAAATAAATCAAAATATCTCACTTATTATTGATTTTTGTGAAATATGTTACATAACAAACGTTTCTTTAAAAATGATTTCCGATAAGTTTTATTCCTTGCAAAATTTTGATAGGACTGATATTTAATGAGATAAATGAGTTTTAAAATTAAAATACAATGCCATCTAAGGCTGTGTAATGAAATGAAAACAAATGACTACGTCTATAAGGGGCCTTGGACAGCAACAATCGAAAGCTATGAATCATAGCCTATAGAGAATGTTTCTGTGTTTGTATGAAGTAATATCGGAAGCTAAATTAACCGATTTGTATAATTAATTATTATTTCACCATTGGAAAGTGTAGTTTCTCTAGATGGACATAATGCTATAATTACAGTAACTTCTGAGTGCTCTCTGGATCAAAATGATCGCATTTTAATATTTTAAATACAATTTAAATTAAGTAACATATTAAACGATTTATCCTTCTATGAAACACGAATGTTCCCTGGATCAAACGTGCTATTTTAATTATGTAAGTACTTTATATTTATTTCGAACAGGTGCAGCGGAGCTCACGGGTACGGCTAGTAAGTAAATATATTAGTATTAATGCCACTTAGCTATGTTATAATAAATATTTTGTATATTCACAGCTCTCCAGCAGATGGGGTTCAGGTTTTCTCCAGAATTTGTGAAATTTCTGGTTACAAAGAGTGATGTACAAAGCCATAAGCAGATGTCTGTTGATCAGTTCATTGTGGTTTGTATTCAGATTCAGAAATTTACAGGTAAGCTCGAATAAATAATTTCATTAGATTTTAGAATTACATCTCACGCTTAAACTTTCTTATTGTATGAAACAGAGAGAAAGAATTATTGTGATGTAATTTTTTGTCGTTTGCATTTTTGAGGTTGTGAAAAATCTCTGATCGTTATTGTAGTTATTTGCCATCATCAGTAACAATAATAATACAGTAGAACTCCGATTATCCGTTACCCTATTAACCGATCGGCGGATTATCCGACTCTCTCTCTCTCTCCCCCCACCTCCCTTTTCTTTTTGCTGCAGAACAAAATATGAAGTCCTGTACATTTTTAGTACGTATTTTTTTTTAAAGGATTATTAGAAACCTTTTACACAGTGTCTAGTAAGAATGCTTCCTCGCTCAAGTAACAGGAACAATTACTTATTTGTGGGAGATGGTGTTTTTTTCCAACTTGTAAAATAGTCACTACAGTATCTATTTTCAAAGAAATGACCCTAAGAACTTTCACACAATTGTAAACCCATGCACCAATCAGTATTAATTTGTCCTACTGTTCGAGTGGTTGTACTGTTTACTTTCTATGCAAAATGTCTTCCATGATCGTCGAAAGAAAACATGTTGTGCTTAATATCGAAAAAAAGTGTAAATAATTGTGAGGTTTGGAAAAGGAGAAACTGTATCTCGTGTCAAATGAGTACAAAACTGATGTTACACTGTGTGCGATTTAATAAAATAAAAACAGTGATAAAGTGAATAAAGTACGAGAATGTATATCTACAACACGACTTCTATCTTTCCACAGTCAACCATTAGGATTCCCTTGGCACTTTAAAACTCGTCATTGACAACCGGACTTAAATTAGTGAACTTCTGATCCACTAACTAGTATGTTAAAAACATGACCACAGAGAAAATCACGAAATTATAGGCCTAAGTGTTAGGCCTATGCACATAATTTATGAAAATCTCTGATGGTACGGATTATCCGATTTTTTCAATTAACCGTTCAGTCCACCTCCTTCATTACCACTGATAATAGAGGTTCTACTGTAGTAATAATAATAATAATAATAATGATAAGCAAATATGTGGCACAACAGCCTATACATAATCAAAGCAAACCTCTTGTAAGCTGGCTTCACAGTCACAGTCCTCAGCAAAGATGAACCATCATTTAACTAGTATGAGTGTAACATGTGGTTAGCATGATAGTCTTCCCTGCTGTTATAGTTGACTTTCGAAACCGGATTTCACTACTCATTGTAGCTCACCAAATTATGATGTTGGGTGGCCACCATTATGGCCGAAGTCTCAGAAAATTTCTTGTCTCATAATGATCCAAACCAGCACTGATTCCGTATTCCTAACCTAAGACATGACCAGACGCTAGATAACCGTGGATGTTGATAAAGTGTCATAAAATAATCCACAAAAAAATATCTAAGACATGACACTTTAGACGATATGGCTATTGCGCAGGGTGGTGATGATTATGATGATGATGATGACAGTTTTTATTTTATTTACTTTATTTTATTGATATTTATATGCTGCTCAACAGCATTTGGCCAATAAACGACCACTACAGTGATACAAATTGTGTATTGCCAGGATGAGCAAAAATACAGTAAAACCCCGATTATCCGACACCCTATTAATCAATTGACGGATTATCCGACTATCTTTCTCTCACTTTTTTTTTTTTTTTTTTTTTTTGCTACAGAAACATATGAAGTACCACTGTACGTTATATTAGTGCGTATTTTTTCTAGAGACTGGTAAGTATAGAAAAAATACAAATAATTGAGTGATTTTGGGAAAGAGAAACTGTGGCTCATCTCGCATCAGAATACGAGACTGATATTACAACACTGCACGATTTAATAAAAATCGAGTATAAAGTGTATAGAGTATGTAAATCTACAACATGAGACCTCTAGGTCTACTATTCCTATCTTTCCGCTAACAGCCATTACAAGGAGTTTCCTTGCCCCTTAAAAGCACGTCGTTGAAAACCGAACTTAAATTAGTGAATGAACTTCTGATGCACTACCTAGCGTGTTAAACATAAGACCACAGAAGAAATTACGAAACTTCAGCTCTTATTGAATTAATTTACGAAAATATTTTATGGTACAGATTATCCGATTTTTTTCGATTAACCGTCCAGTTCATCCCCTTCATTACCTCGGATAATAGAGGTTCTACTGTAACTGGTTATTTTCATATGGTTAAGTGGTTAATTACTGGTTATTTTTGCTTGCCGGTTTAACCTCAATTTGTCCACACCTGTGGAGTAACGGTCAGCGCGTCTGGCCGTGAAACCAGGTGACCCGGGTTCGATTCCCGGTCGGGGCAAGTTACCTGGTTGAGGTTTTTTCCGGGGTTTTCCCTCAACCCAATATGAGCAAATGCTAGGTAACTTTCGGTGCTGGACCCCAGACTCATTTCACCGGCATTATCACCTTCATCACATTCAGACGCTAAATAACCTTAGATGTTGATAAAGCGTCGTAAGATAACCTACTAAAATAAATTAATCTCAATTTCTCATTTTCCTCAATAACTGAATGAACAGTTATTTTTAAAATATACACTGAATCAAATGTATTTTATCTCGAATTCAATGCCAGTCAAACATCGTTTATTTTTGTTAATTTGTTCTCTATGTAATCAACCCTGTATAAAAATTGTCTTGGCCATCGTAGATGGGGTATAGGTTACTGCTTTACTGACTTCATTTGTCCATAGATGACAAAATGAGATTGAACTTCGAATCAATGTCAACAATATATGTCTATCCTAATAGCTGACTCTCTGATTGGCTTATAATATAAATCTGTGGGTATTGGAGCATTTCAAGCGACAAGAGTTTTTTCTTCTTCTAATGACATAGATTGTTGATATTGTTATATCATTGTCCCATGTCCCATTAGGTCTCGAGCTTCCTAATAGCAATGGAATTTGAAAAAATCATATCTCGAAAACTAGGCTTTCTCTGAATGTAGAAAATTATCAACAGCTTAGGTTATTTAGCATCTGAATGAGATGGTGATAATGCCGGTGAAATGAGTCCGGGGTCCAATACCGAAAGTTACCCAGCATTTGCTCATATTGGGTTGAGGGAAAACTCCGGAAAAAATCTCAACCAGGTAACTTGCCCCGACTGGGAATCGAACCCGGACCACATGGTTTCGTGGCGAGATGCCCTAACCATTCCTCCACAGGTGTGGACTTTTTCTTGTTAGTATCATCTCCTCTTCTGCTCTTCCAAGTATTGTTATTACTGTTATTATTATTATTATTATTATTATTATTATTATTATTATTCAACAATTCGTGGTGCTACAGCCCATGAAGGGCCTAGACAGACCACCCGACTGCTGGCCTCACGTCCACATGCCAAAGCAGAGATGGACGATCATCCAAGCAGAATGGAGGTATCGTGGGTTAGCACGATGATCCCCCCAGCCATTATAGCTGGCATTCGCAGCCGGATTTCGCTACCAATCGTAGCTCCCCAAGTGCATCACGATGCTGGGTGGGTACCGGTCCCATACACTGACTGAAATTTCATGAGAAAATTTCTTCCCCCACGAGGACTTGAACCAGCATGCATTCCGTAACGCGAGTCCTAGGCAAGATGCCTTAGACCACGACGCCACGGCACGGGACATTATTATTATTATTATTGATATCATTATTGTTGTTGTTGTTGTTGTTGTTATTATTATTATTATTATTATACTTTCTTTGCTTTATATATTTCTCATTTAGCCATCTCTTTATCTCCTTCCTTTTCCCAAATCACTATCTTGCTTTCTCTCATATTCTTCCTTCAGCTTGATAATCCTACTTGTCTGTGGTGTAATAATCATGATGAAGATCTGGAACACATTCTTCTATACTGTCCATCCATAAACCACAAAAGAAGTAAATTAAAATCATCAGTACCAGTTGCAGAAGACACAGCCCTGCAGTATATATTGACTACACCCCAACTTGGCTACTAGCAACAGGCATCTATAATGAACACCGATCAAAATACCCCACATTTCTCGTGAAAAACAACAACTGAATAGACTACAGTGGACTATAGTGGACTTTGTCAGCAAACAGCTGGATACATTAAGGGGAGAGGATGGTATTTTTTAAAACTTTTTTCCTATTTCGTGTAAATTATTAATTTTTTGTATGTAGAGAGCTCATAGCTGTGGCAACTCAACCAAATAAAAATATGAAAAAAAAAAATATTTGGGGGCCCAAATTTGAAAAAAAATATACCCAATTCAGGATTGTACTAAAACCGATATATCTAATCCGTTTTTAAAGATAGATTCAAACGGTTTTTGCAATGTATTTGCAAAAGTATGTTCTACAAACTGTCTGTAACAGAATTTTGGTATTAGTCCCTCCGTTTGTAAAATAAACAATTAAAATTTGATAACAAGTTACTGATTTCCTTTCTTGCAAACAAATGGACGTATTTTTTAAATTAAATCAATTAACAAAATTCTGTTACAGAGAAAAGTTTCCTAATAGTCTAAAGAATGTGTGTTCTAAATTTCTTGCATGTATCTTGAATAGTTCAGAAATTATATCCATTTTGTCTGGCAATGTAGCAAAAAAAATTAAGTTACTGGAAATCGATAAAAGCGGGCGTGTGATTTAAAAATCCATAGAGCAGGAAGTTTAAAAATGACGTGTCAACATCCGATAAGGGCACAAATACCCACAAAATGTTATGCAATGCATAATGTTATGCAATGCATAATGCAGGAAGTTTAAAAATGGGGATCCACACATATCACAGAGTATTTTAAAGTTTTTTTTTTTTTTTTTTTGGAAAATTTAGTCATTTTTCATAAAAAATACCATCCTCTCCCCTTAAGAAGATTGATTGATTCCTTCAGCTTTGTCTTCATTTTCCCTTTTGTACATAACTACCTTCTACCCATTTTTTCACTCCTCTTTATCCCTTTATTCTTCCAGTTAACTGCTCTAGACTCCGGATGAATTAGAGAATCAATCAATATTCTTAATGTATCCAGCTGTTTGCTGACAACATAAAGTCCACTATAGTCCACTGTAGTCTATTCAGTTGTTGTTTTATGCATTAGTGAAAGCATAGTAATTTTGTATTTCTTTTCTCCATTTCAGAGGCTTTTCGAGCTCGTGACAAGGAACTTAAGGGTGTTATTTCCATCTCCTTTGAAGATTTTCTTGGTGTTGCACTAAGTTGTTCTGTGTAAGATAACAGGCTCAATTATGGTTATATGCTTTCTAATTGTCTTTTGATACTCTTGTTAGTATATCTAATGGTGTATCAATTTGCTATTGTGCTTGGACGTATGAGGTTCATGAAGATAAAGATTTATATATTTTTAAAGGCTGTATCAATTTATTCTTATCAGCAGTTTTCAAGTTCTGCATGAGTTACATGTAAATGCAGTATTGAAATATTTTTACTGTGAAATTTAGTTATGTGGTGTATTAATAGAGTTACTGTTCTCTGTTTTAAAACTTTGTTCTAAAGGACCAGTATAATATCTTGTTACAAGTGAAATGTAGAATTATATTCACTTCTTTGTATTCAGTTTTGTATTTTATCTTAAGAAATTGCTTCGTAATATAGAGATTGTAAGTAACATAGTTTCTCAAAATTTGCAGTTCCTGAACCTTCTGTATGTAATATCAAAACTTGCAAAAGAAAACTTGAGATGTTAGTAAACATTATAAAGGTTAATGAAGTGCAAGAAGAGCCAAGTAGTAAGCAGAAATATTACTGTACGTTGAAACTAAATGGCAAGTTAAATCCTGTTTCTAGCCTTTTCCCATCCTAAATTCAAGTTTCTCCAGTGATATGGTGTACTTCAGAGGGAGTATGATATTTCAGCTTGACAACATACTCTCATAACTGTTCAATTAGCTGCTTGAGCCCTTTTATGAACTTGGGAATCGTGTTCTAATTGTCCGCATAACACCTCAAATGTTGCAAAACACTTGGAGGGAATTGGAATATCATTTGGACATTTGCAGAGCACTCTACCAATGAACAAGTCATACGCCTCGGCCAAGAAATAAAAGACAGTTTTAACAAGAAAGAAGATACCTTGGCAATATTTATTGACTTTCAGTTAGCATATGACTCTGGAGAAATAAATTATTACTAAAACTCCAGAAATTACGTATCTCCAGCAATATGTTCAGATGGATATCAGAATTCCTCAGTCAAAGATTCATTGCCACTAAATTCAATAACTCACTTTCTAGTTACAGACAAACATATCGAGGTCTACCTCAGGGCGCTGTCCTCAGCACAACTTTATTCAATATTTATATAAACAACTTACCCTCCCTATTAGAGGAATCAAACATGAAAACAGCACTATTTGCAGATGATATAGTTTTGTGGACTTCTGGATCTTACAGACATACAGACAAAATTCAAAATTCTGCTCTTAAAGCTCTAAATCAACTACATGAATGGAATACATCAAATTTGATGACACTCAATTTAAGCAAAAGTAACTACCAAATATTTTCACTTGGTAAAAAAGAAAGAGAATTCAATATCCAATACAATGGCCAACACCTTCCTAGGACTTATGAATCGAAATATCTTGGAGTTATTTTCGATAGTAAGTTAACATGGAGCAACCATTTTAAATACATTTCTGAAAAAGCTCGTAAAAGATTCTCCCTTCTAAAAAGACTAGCAGGAAAGAAATGGGGATGCTCTAGGAATACTTTGAACACTACATACAAAATGTTTATACAGCCAGTGCTGACATACTGCGGAGAATTTTTAATTACTTCACCTTTCATAAACGAAATAGAATATGTTAAAACCAAGCTCTCAGACTCATTACTGGTGGAATCAAAACAACTCCAATAGATTCTATGAGATTCCTCACTAATATGTTGTTGTTGTTGTTATCTAATGCCAGGCTTTGGCAACAAAGCCATTAGTGTTCTTGCTCTCCAATATTTCTCTGTGGTGGATCCATCAGGTAGAACTTCACAGGTTATGAGATGATCTTCAGTCATTTCTTCTTCTTTGTTGCATAGAGGGCAATTTGGATTTGTGTAAATTCCTATTTTATTCAAGTGTTTGGCCAAATAATCGTGTTCTGTAAGCAGTCTGAATTTTGCTACTGCAGATTTACGTGGGATTTCTGGAATAATTTCTGGTTTTTTATTAAAATGCTCCATTTTTTATCTTTGGCTTTGGTACATAGTGCTTGGTTTTGCTTGATTTTATATTTATTTTTAATTAGTCTTTTGATGTAAAAGGTAGGCTTGTATTTATATTCTGAATTAAATTGGATCCTTTTTTGGCAAGAAAGTCAGCAGTTTCATTTCCAGCAATCCTCACTAATATTAACAGCATCAAAATTACAATAGAAGAAAAAGCACTGATTCAATATGAAAAACCTATCAGATTACCAGGAAACAATTGGCATTCATACAGTCCTCTCTGTAGATTGAAAACTCAAAAAGGTTTCATATCCATTGGTCAAGAATTAAAACAGAAAATCAATATCCCGAATTTAAAAGAAAACTTACAAATTAAACCAAACCCTTTAACTCTATTAAATATAGAGTACAATCTAAATAATTTAACAGAAGAAATACTGAAATCGGAAGTAAACACTGAAATAATGAAACAATTGTCTTTAGAGACAATTAATATTAGGTACCCTCCACAAATCTGGCTTCATTTATACACCGACGGATTCTTGATCTCCAGAGAATAAGGTGCCGGTGCAGGTGTTACATGCTGTCTCTTCTCACTTTATAGATCTCTTGGATATGGAACAACAAGTTTTGATGGAGAAATCATTGCAATAAGTGAAAGTCTCAGGAATCTTCTATGCCACATCAGTAAATTTAAGAATGCAGTTATATTGTCAGACTCCAAAGCAGCTATTCTATCAATAGTCTCTAAACACACACCTTCATCTCAAACAGCAGAAATAACTAAAATGCTCTCTCAATTAATATCACTCAATAAAAGAATTGTATTCCATGGATACCATCCCATTATGGAATCCTGGGAAAAGAGAAGGCGGATGCTTTAGCAAAGAAGGGCAGCACTGCTACTTACAGACCTGTTTCTAAATCTATGTATTACTCTGTGAAAAGATTTATTAAATCTACATACTTAGACTTCAACAAACAAGATTTGATAACACAATCTCAAGGGAAAAAATGAAACTTTCTGCATCATAATCCACAGTTAATTCCCGATTTACCACGAAAATCGTTTGTAGCTGCATTTAGATTGACAACAGACCATGACTGGCCAAACACCTGCATAGAATTGGAATATATCAGTCCCCTAACTGCCCATTGTGCAACTCAAACCAAGAAATGGATTCGGAACACCTCAAAATCTGTGCTTCAGTGGCTGACCATGACAATATCTTTGAAAAATATTGGAGTGCAAGAGGTCAAATGACTTTATTATCAAATGCCTAGCATTAGAAAACAACAACAACATTTGCAGAGCAACAAGAGGTGCTCACATTGAGATATACTGAACTAGATGTAAAACTTGCAGAGTTTTATATGACATTAAAACAAATTGTCAATTAATTGCTGTCATGCTTAAATCAGGTTTTCCTTTTATTTCTTGATACCTGTAGCCTGGATACGGTGTATATTAACTCTGATTCCAACCCCAAATCAAAGTCTTTTAAAAATATTTTTTAACACCAACAGCATAACAATTTGGGAGATTTATTGCCATATCCAGTGGGAATAATGCTTTGTAAGTTTGTAATCCAATACCTCAATAACGTATTTCTGTTGTTATGTACAGTAACCATTATATTTCCTTTCTCACAGAAATAGCCACTGTCTTGGTGGTCAAATGTTCCTTCAGAATTTGACAAACACCAATACTCTATTGAAATCACCTTTTGTTTTTCGAATTGTTAGCGATAATTCAGGTCAGTATCCACAGTTTAGGAGTTTCCTGTTACATACAGTGAGAACTCTAAGTAATGTCATTAATTTTAGGGGGTTATTCTTTGAGATATTTCAAACAAAAGAAGTTTAATACAGTTTTGCTCGTTTTCACTTCCTTTTCGAGAAAAAAATGTTTCACATGAAACATTTTGTAGTGTGTTTTGGAAAAGCCATTCATTTAATTCCCAATATGCTCAGTCAGTTTAAGAGAGCAATTTATTATGATAATAAATGATTGAAAGAATTTCAGTTTTGTCCTTTAAATGTGCAGAAATTTGATCTGAACTAATGTAACATTTCGTTCTGAAAAATAATTTTAAAATGTTACTTTTGTTTGGATCAAATTTCTGCACATTTAAAGGACAAAACTAAAATTGACTGACCATATTAGGAATAGGGATATCTTATGCGAAGTTCTACCGCTAGATGGCAGAAGCGTTCCAGGCGGTGCAACATGTTGTAGAGCTATGTTATGTCATATGCTACAGTTGATTACGTTTTCCCGCTTTTCGTTTTCTGTGCATGTCAAAATTATATTTATAATTTATTTTGTATAACCTAGTATAATTTAACATAATTCAGTATTTTCTTACCTCATAATTTAACTTAATTTACAATAAATAATAACGTAAACCTGTATAATATTGAGCGATTCCCCGAGATGGGTGGGGAAATCTGCAGTATGCAGAGTATAGATACGAGTAAATTGAATGTTCATGAACCTAAACGAGAACTTTGAGAACGAGGTGCACAAATAAAAAATTAGGAACTATGTCGAAGGTGAATATTGCCCTCTTTAATAATTTGTATTTAAGAACCGTACGGTACGCTAAAAACAGGATATGCAGCCACCAATGTGTGTGTGTGTGTTTTTTTTTTGGGGGGGGGGGAAGGGACTATCGAGATTGAATTCCTCGTATTTTTTTCTGTAGTTGCAGAAAGATCAATGCAATTTTTAATAGGATGATATAATATGATCGCAGTAGTATTACGATTAGTAGTCGTTTTGTAGGTTAAGGACATGCAGTTTTGAATACTATGTGGGATGATTTTGAAAATTTGCAGTTAAAAAATTGTTTTAATAATTAGGGTACAGTACATTAAGAACATTTTTCACGAAATTGATTTCACTACGGATCGTCCTGGATAATAAACATCCCTGTTTATCGAGAGTTTACTGCAGGCATAAACTTCGGAGACTCCAACTACTGCATATAATCTAAGCTAACATAGCTCGCTATTGAGGTTGATATGTTTTTATTAACTTTTCTTTTTCCTCTTCCAAAATGAAACTGTAGTCAACAATTCCTTACTTGAAGTAGTTACTTTTATTTAATAGCTAGCACTTTCGAGGCGCAATTTAATTATACGATGGAAGAGTAATGGAACGGAGAAAAATTCTCTCCGGCGCCGGGATTTGAACCCGGGTTTTCAGCTTTACGTGCTGATGCTTTATCCACTAAGCCACACCGGATACAACCCCGACGCCGAACAGAATCGTCTCTGATTGAGTTCCAACTCTTGGGTTCCCTCTAGTGGCCGCCCTTTGCACTACGTCATAGATGTCTATGAACATCGGACCGAAGTCCACACATGTGCTCAGGTGAACTCGTTATGAGTGACTAGTTGGCCGGGATCCGACGGAATAAGCGCCGTCTTAAATCACTTCGTGATTTACGCATATCATATATTATTTCAATGTACCGAAGTACATATGATATTTCCATGCAGATATTCTGCGTCATCATACGATGGAAGAGTAATGGAACGAAGTAATGTACTTCGGTACATTGAAATAATATATGATATGCGTAAATCACGAAGTGATTTAAGACGGCGCTTATTCCGTCGGATCCCGGCCAACTAGTCACTCATAACGAGTGCACCTGAGCACATGTGTGGACTTCGGTCCGATGTTCATAGACATCTATGACGTAGTGCAAAGGGCGGCCACTAGAGGGAACCCAAGAGTTGGAACTCAATCAGAGACGATTCTGTTCGGCGTCGGGGTTGTATCCGGTGTGGCTTAGTGGATAAAGCATCAGCACGTAAAGCTGAAAACCCGGGTTCAAATCCCGGCGCCGGAGAGAATTTTTCTCCGTTCCATTACTCTTCCATCGTATGATGACGCAGAATATCTGCATGGAAATATCATATGTACTTCGGTACATTGAAATAATATGCAATTTAATTACCTATATTTTTTAAGGTTTAAAGCATATATTCAGAATATTTCGGGACCTGATTGAAGACAAAAAGCTTTCCCTGGTTTTTACATATAGGGACATAACAAAATTTGCCAGTTTTAGTTGTTTTTAAGAGTATTTAATATACTAATGCACTATGTATATCCTCAATGTTTATATACCGAAAAACAAATGCACACGCAAAGCGCATCCCTCAAAGTACACGTGCGCTATCTGTTGGTGCTAGTTCAGGATATCCCTATTAAATTAATGGCTTTCCCAAAACATGCTATGAAATGTTTCATATAAAACCATTTTTATCTTGTAAATGAAGCAAAAGCAAACAAATTTGTATTAAACATTTTAGTTTTAAGTATCTCAAAGAATAACCCCCTGAAATTAATGACATTACTTATGGTTGGTTCACTCTGTATAACATAGTTACCAACCTTGGATTGTTAAAATATAGCAAATTTTTTTATGAATAATATTTTTTGCTGGATTTATCCACAATATCGGGCCGGCCTCGATAGTACAGTTGGTATAATGCTGGCCTTCTGTGCTCGAGGTTGAGGGTTGGATCACAGTCCAGGTCGATGGCATTTAAGTATGCTTAAATGCGACAGGCTCATGTCAGTAGATTTGCCGGCCTGTAAAAGAACTGCAGGACAAAATTCTGGCATACCTGCGACGCTGATCTAACCTCGGCAGTTGTGAAGTCGTTAAACCATAATTTTTATTTTTCCACAATATAGTGGCTCTATTATGCCTCCTAGAGGGCACATTTGCCAGACAATGCTGTCACAGATAAGTGGGAAGTCTATTGCTGAAAATGGTATGGTGATTTATGAGAAGTTCTAGTGAAAGTTAATTAGGATTGGGGAGGAGATAGGTCGTGACTCTTTGAAAATGGTACTATCCCAGAATTCACTTGGAGGAACCATGAAAAAACTCAAGTTGGAATAACCGGACTCTGGAATCGAATCGTGAACCTCCATATTACAAGGCAGAAATAATAAGTTAGTAGTAATAATAATAAATTCATATATAGGGATATTTCTGTGATATATACAGGTTCCTTTAACCTAAAAATAGTAATCTTTTATTCAAATGTCACAGTTCAAATAATTTACATCCTGCATGTTCCTTTTTCGCATGCTTTCCCGTATTCGTTCATTTCATGTAGGTTGTGGTTTTCCACACTTCCTTCTTCCAGGTGGTATTTGAAGTAAAATTTCTCTATTTAATTTGCTGTCATCTCTTTCCATGCCGTCTTAACTGGAGTTCTTGTATTTGTTGAATAATATTTTTGTAACTTCCAATTATGGGGGGGGGGGGGGTCACGACATGGTTTACAAAATAAAACAAAAAACTCCTTATTAATAACACATTTATTTTGTACTTAGAAACATAAACAACCTTGAACATAAAAATAAAAATGTTCCAATAGGTGTGTAAAAAAATAATTGTGATAACTATACTTGTTTTTGAGATGGTAATGCCTCAAACTCCATATTCGATACACACACACACACACACACACACACACACACTTGTAGTGTTTGCAATTTTAAGGACTTTTCGCTTCTGTTACGAAGACAATTATAGCGAGAAACTTACTTTTCATGAATACGAGCTTGCAAATACTATAAAAAATTGAAAAACTTCTTTTAATCTGGAGGTATTCTTACATTCTTTTGATCCAAAACTGGTCAAAGCTCTGCGAGAAAAAGTACCATAATTTCACACAACTATGGTCCACGAAACAACCATTCAAATTTTGCACTCTGTAACTTAGCACCGCATTTATCCACATTTTTGCTATACTGAAGTTTGAAGTCAGGTTACTGCTATTATCTTTGAATGGATTATGATACATCTAGTCGGCCTTGGTAGCGTAGTTGGTATAGCGCTGGCCTTTTATGCTCGAGGTTGCGGGTTCGATCCTGGCCCAGGTCGATGGCATTTAAGTATGTTTAAATGCGACAGGCTCATGTCAGTAGAGTTACTGGCACGTAAAAGAACTCCTCCGAGACAAAATTCTAGCACACTGGCGATGCTGATATAACCTCTGCAGTTGCGTCGTTAAATAAACCATAATATTTTTATGATACATCTACAATGTTCTTTGAATGGACCGTAGTTGTGTTCCAGGACCATAGTTAAGTGAAATTACGATATAGTTTGAATATTTCACCAGTAAGTAGGCCTACATATTTCAATGAGTCTTTTCTTAATACTGAATTTCAGCTAGTTGAATACAGTTGTCTAAAAACAAATTCAGTATCCATCTGTGACTGTTTTATTTATTTTGTTTTGAGTTTCTTCCAGAAAATATATAAGGAAAAACTGTTATATCAAACTGTGCAAACTTAACTGTATGCACGCAAAAGCAAACTCAATATTTTGTTGTTGCCTATCACAAATTTTTCATGAGTTCTTTAATACACTGGAATGAATAAAATTTCTTTTTGTCAAGTGATATCAACCAAGAACTAAGCTTTCTTATACATTACTAGACTTTATCTCTGGCTGTTGTTATTTCAACATCTTGACCTTGCAAACTACTGTTCAAAGTGTTTTAAGTGTTAGAAAAATAGATCAGCAAGGAAGGCTAGTTTAAGAAGCCAAAGAGAATTGGAAATAATTTTGAATATTCTGATTTCTCGTTTTGCAATAGGTGGTATCCACTGGTTTTGAGTAAAATTCTTTGGTCGGCGGGAAAAGGTACATAAGTAAAAAAAATTAATTTTACAGGAGAGACTTTTTTTTATTTTACTCTTAACTGAATGTGAGTATAATAATGAAATTCATGTATGTTGGTTAAAATAAGACCCTTTTCAATTTAAAATACAAGAAATGTTATTTCAAAAATTAGAAAAAATACTAGACTTATGTGATTAGTAGAGCCCGGATTTTTCGAAAATGCATATTTTGAGGGTTAGTGCATGTTTCGGTATTTATTTAGTTTATGTATGATCTATTATCTGACATTTCTGAACGAACTGTAAATCTAGTAATGAATTTGTATGTCGGACATTCCTTGGCACCACAATAACGTTCCTATTTCAAGTGAAATGTTAATGGGACCATAATTCCAGTCTCACAATACATGCAGGTAGATGGACATTGCAGACCTTTTTCACAAAAGAAATTTCTTACATTCCTTTCTCAATGCAGTATCATCTCAAAGTTTGTGTCGACAAGACTGCAGGTGTTCATCTGTTGACTTGTTTTTCATCTACTAATAGTTTATGCTGTGTTCTGTCAGATTAAACTAAAAATGCCTAAAGATAAGTCCACTAAATCCTTTTTAATTAAACAGTGGATTTCAGGCAATAGTGACTATTCAAGTGACGGCGATGTAGTGTATTGTCAAGTATTTGAGAAGACTGTGAAATGCGAGAAAAAGTTTTAACTAGAACACCATTCGAAAACAACTGCACATCTCTGGTCAAAACATACTTAGACTTCAACAAACAAAATTTGATAACACAATCTCAAGGGAAAAAATGGAACTCTCTGCATCATAATCCACAGTTAATTCCCGATTTACCACGAAAATCATCTGTAGCTGCATTTAGATTGGCAACAGGTCATGATTGTTTGGCCAAACACCTGCATAGAATTGGAATATATCATTCCCCTAACTGCCCATTGTGCAACTCAAACCAAGAAATGGATTCGGAACACCTCAAAATCTGTGCTTCAGTGGTTGGCCATGATAATATCTTTGAAAAATATTGGAGTGCAAGAGGTCAAATGACTTTATTGTCAAACGCCTGGCATTAGAAAACAACAACAACAAAAGGGTAAGAACACAGAACAGGTATTTTTAACTCAGGCGAAATCACTGTCTGAAGTTAGTACATTTTCCGCTGACCTTTGCAGAACATTCTGCTGCATAAATTAAATAATCCACATCTACGATCATTTCTTAAAAAATATTGTCTTAATCAGAGGACACTGGATGAATCTTAGGAAAAATTATTTACTTTCGCTACATGCTTCTATCCTAGTTTCAATATGGTCTGACATAGGAGGGAATTGCATATGGATTTTGGTTGATGAATCAACAAATTCGTGTGGCAGATACATAGCAAACTTCATAGTGGGTAAATTATGCCCAAAAGAACCCAGTAAACCTCATTTACTTTCATGCAAAGTGTTGGAAAAAACCAACCACAGTACAGTTGCAAGATTTGGTTAGTGCATATTGTTTTGTTTTTAGTGCATATTTTCAACATTTTTAGTGCATATTTGCAGGCATATTTTAGGTATTTTCAGTGCATATATATCCGGGCCTTAGTGATTAGGTACAACAGAAAAATCGAATTTTTTTACTTATGTGACTTTTCCCACCGACCAAAGAATTGTCATTTTAGATTTTACAGTGATTTGTGTTTTTTGAATGGAATTAAATACCGGTACGGCAGTGGGGGGGAGGAGGGGGTCGCAAACAAATGTCTTGCCCAAAAGTGGATCGCACCTTGGAAACGTTTGAGAACCACTAGGCTAGAGTGATGAGTTTGTGTGAATGTTTCGACTGCCTGAGAGAGTTCAATCCACGATTCTTCCTTTCGTAATTTTTAATTTCGAACTCCGATTCCAGATGATACTGCTTTAAAACTGAAATACGTAATCGATCGAAACATATGAAGCAGAATGTTCCATGCCAGTAGCTATAAAACCTCGAATTCTGCCGTCGGTAATAATTCATGGTTCGAATCTCTGAAACTCGTGACAGCAAACGGAAAAGATAGCAACAGAATAATGAATATAAGATGTTATAGCAAGGTGAATAGTTGACATAGTCCAACTTCATGTAAATTGTCGTCGATCTCGTATGTCTTAGACTATATGGTCTGTCACACTCGAGGTCCAATGTTTTTCTTAGTCCATCCAGGTTGTGGAGTTCTCATGGTAGTGTCACATTCAAAATATCTTGAAATAAATTAATAAGTTTTTTTTATAACTGCGCTTTTTATTCTTTCAGGATACCTTCTTCTTATGTTTGTTACTTATCCCGAATGAAACAAAATAAATAAATTTGAGGAATTAGAGACAATTTACTTATTAAGATATTGTAACTTTTAATTCAAACAATAATGTAACTTTTATTTCACAACAATAATCACTTTCTATAATTGAATTTAAACACTCCCGTCAACAATGGGATTTCCACTCCACACAGCAACACAGTATTCGTTATTGCACTCCACAGATGACATTGACAATTCACTTGGATTATTGAGAACAACAATGTACTGCTAATCTCAACTAATGTTCACAAAGCACTATTTACAAAACAAAACTGTTAGTTCTCAGTTCACAGTTCGTTTGCCTTGGCTAGTTCTTCTATATCAGTCACTCAAGTTCGCAGTATATCGAACCCAAGACTTGCAGACACAGTCCACTGAACTTCGAACTCAGGTCCCCCAACTGTGGTCCACTGCACGTCGAACCACAGACTCCGGATACGCCGCACTCGCCTGGACGCTCGCACAGTTGCGGACACACACTCAAGTCGAACTCCGGTCTCGAAGCTGGCTTCACTGCTACACAAGACTGACTGGCTTGCTGACCAAAAACTGACAACAACTGACTGGCTCCTTCTTCGCGTCTCCTATTTATCACTAAACTATAGTTACCAGAAACTACGATTTCGCGAACAATCTACAGATGCCGAGAGGATGACGTTTCCCGAATCTTCTCTGGATTTCTCCCCCTCAGTCGCAGTTGCTTACTTCCCCCTCTCTGCCGCGACCCAGAGTGCCGTCGTTCCCCTTACGTCCGTCCCCTCCAGTTTGCGTGGTTGCAGCCTCCCCTTTCTCCGCGCGCCGACCCCCAATGCTCCGCGGAGATCGTCTCGTCTCCCGCGCGCCCTGTCGGACGCGCGTTCGAATCCCGAGGCCGCTGTCACAATATATTATCGAAATTATAAGAAGAGCAAGTGACTCAATAAAACACTATCCAACGATAAATATGGCTAGAAGAAACGTTGGAAAGCCAAACGAAAATAAATGATTAACAAACAGATTGACTGCATGTGTTAACAAAAATTATCACACGAAGACTAAAATTCGTAACATACAGGTGACGCCAGTCGCCGTTATACCTACTCTTGATTCCGCCTGCGAAACCATTATATACCTCCCACATGTTTCAACTGCTATTTGGCCTGTTTAAATTGATTTAATAAATCAGACATCCTGTACAGTAGAGCCCGGACGAGAAGTTATGGCACTGGCGCGAGGGACGCATTTTAGTTCGTTTGCTTGGACTCGCCCTCACACTAACCTGGAGGGGTGTTGGGTTAGTTGGTTACTAACATTCCGAATGTTCAGATCGTTCTGCTACTACCGCTATTGCTAATACTGAAAACATTGTCCTTCTGAGCGCCCTCATTACGGCATTGTCTAAGGTGTGAAATCATAGAGTAGTTCATAGTCAAGGACATGAAATAGCATACAATGTATGGAAATTCATGTCAGAAGAGGCTGTAAACGGAATACCAATTCCATTGAAAAGCCTGTGTGCAAGAGTACTGGCTGCCTCTGGTATTTCAAAGCGAACCTTGGCAAGAATCAGGAAAGAAGGGAAAAATATTGAGGCAGGAACAGCAGATCTTTCTCCAGTCCGGAAAAATCACAGCCGAAGAAGAAGATTGTTGCAGCTGTAGACAGTTTTGATGAGGAAGTCATAAGAAGACTCATTTATAATTTTTACGCTACGCATAAGCAGAGGCCGACTCTGCAATCGCTTCTTCCAAAAAATGGATATCATTGTATGATTATGTGAAGAAAGTAGAGAATAATTACATTGAAATTGAGCACGTGATGGACAGTATTTTTAGAACATTTCCATAAACTTAGGGACATCTGATTCCAGCACAGATCAGTCGTCTGATTCGGACGGAGAATAAGAATATAAAGATGGAATAGCGGGCGTAATTCCATTAGGTACCTTCGGACTCTTGAGTAGGAAAGTGGTGATACTAAGGTAAGACGAATGTTTTTGGAAAGAGATGAAACGCATATGCCTGCCGCTCTGAGCTTGAGAACCGTAACCCAAAACTATATAACGTCTTTGACCCAAACAACCCCCACTCCTCTACCCTGCTGGCCGGCAATTTAAAACTTCGCGCAGGTTGGCGCCGTAACATCTCGTCTCAGCTCTAACGCCTGCCTTCGCAGTTATTATAGTTAGCCTTACTGTTGCGGCAACTTATTCTACTACTATACTATTAGCTTGTCTAACGCATAGGCGTTACTAAATTATAGCATTATGAATATTATAGTATAAAGTTCAGTGTCGACTTACCCTGACGTAAAGATCAAAATCATTTAAAATTCACATACACACAGGTAAGTAATATCCAATTGAGGGATTCCCTGGAGTGACAAGTTTCCTCGTTTTTCAGTTTCCAGCATATATTGAATCCTTAATACGAGTAACATATCTTCCTTCCGACAAAATACTAATTCCCTCCAACAACATAGCGCCCTCTAGAATTTGAATGTTCTGCGCAATGCTATTTTTCCAGATCTGAAATGTCTGATGCTCTGTATCCCAAATTAAAGATTTAGCAGTTAAGTTGTTTCAGAGAACGCCTCGTAAACTGGTGCAGACGGAAGGAACTCGTCATTGGGCTATATGTTTTTTTTTTCGTTAGTTTATTTTACGATGCTTTGTCAACATCTATGGTTATCTAGCGTCTGAATGATATGAAAGTGATAATGCCAGCGAAATGAGTCCAGTGTCCAGCGCCGAAAGTTACCCAGCATTTGCTCTTAATGGGTTGAGAGAAAAACCCGGAAAAACCTCAACCAGGTAACTTGTACCAACCAGGATTTGAGCAGGATAAATTTATATATTTATCCATATAGAGGTTCTAGCTGATATGTACATCTATTATCAGGCAGTACATCTTACTTGACGATATGTGTCAGAGGAAGAACAATTATTGTTTGTATACATCTGAAGTCTGATTAATGTAATATGTATCTAGTCAGCGATGTATGTAATGAAGGGGGACAGGAACTGGCCACCCTACCCCATTATCTTCTGGCCTAGTTGCCTCATAAGTGATGCCTTGATGGTGTCACTTGTGGGGTCCAGACCTGTCTTCGGACTGTTGACTAAACATCCATGAAACGACACTATACAAGCTACAAGGTTTATTAGAGATGGGTAAAAAGCTGTGACTTTTTTTGAAACTGTTTCGATATGAAACAGTTTCGTGATATAAACTGTTCCAGGGTTCCCATACTTACGACTATTTTGATTAATTGTACGAGGTACGACCGAACTCTATACCGGTACTTATATATATATATTTTTTTAAGATGGGACATGACAGGAGCGTTGCAATCGGAAAAACAACTGAATGTCACATAGCGTGGTAGGCCTGTTGCAAGAGGAGTAGACTCCTCTTGGCCTGTTGCTATGGTAACAGCTGTTGAGTTGCCAAACTTACAGTTCGCACATGGCGAGTGCTTAATAGCTTTCTTGGCAGCATTTATTGTGCATTGGTACGTTTCGTCTTTGATTCTCTGTCGATTTTTGTATTGTTTTATTACCTTCGCGTCAATTGTCAATGAATGTTTTAACGTCAGCCATCTTAACGACAATTGCTAGCTTCCGTCAGCTGGCAGCGTGGTAGTCCATATTGGCAACATGACACTGTAGTTCCAAGCTTGGCCGCTTAACTGTCATGTCACATCTTAAAAAAACAAACAAACAAACGAGTATAAGTCGTACGCAATTTTGGACGACTATTTTACTGAAGGGACAAAATTATTTTGGAACTCACAATGTCTGACTATAATTTAAAAAATAAGTTAATTTGCCCCTTTTCTAGACAACTTTTCTTCATTCAGTATGTCATTGACTAATATCCCTGATCACACGCATTATATGCTTTAAAGGGATAAAAGATGCTTTGAAAACCAATATGGTGACTACACACTTTCCATGCAAATCATAAATTCGTTATCTTAAGCTCCAGGTTTCATGTACGGTGAGGTTATATCGAAGTAACACGAGTTCAGAGATCTGCTAACTTCATTGTATGTTCAGCAATGGAAGTATTTTTAATGAGTGAAATAGTACCGCGCTATGATTTAAAAAATCTAGCTGACATTTTAGCGGTGTCTAATTTGAGTCGACTGCAGGTGGATTAATTTGATGTAATCATCAGCTGCCGCACTGATTGATATTAAATATCTGCCGTTGTGCCGGCCAAAGATAAAAGTTTCTGCTAGCTTTCAATATAATAATGTTGTTTCCGACCAAGTTTTACCGAAAATGACAGTATTGATGAAGAAATGGTAATTTGAATGCTAAATGCCATTGTGGATATTAACTATAAGTACTAAAATTCTTGATTGGCTGAAGAAATGGATGCTGGAATAGGAAAGACTGGGTTTGCAGTGAAAGATCTGCTCTTGGACAGAACACTATGAATGAATAAATATAAATTTATAGGCCTGTGGACCACTTTTTTTAGTGTCATGTGAAATATATTTGTGCGCAATATCTATAAAATAGTAAAATGATGAATGTACGACAAAGTACTACATTTTTCATAAGTTGGTACGACGATTGCATTTCATTAATTATCTGGCAACCCTGAACTGTTCCAAAGGGTGTTACTCTGCTCCAGTGATCACTTCAACGATTCACTTGGTTCCAAGAGATAAACAGTTCAGTTTCTAAACATTCCTATTTTTCTTTGATGTCTGGAAAGACCACGTGTAGCGCTATCATTGACCTCCAATCGAAAGTAGATATAATATTATCACAGTCTAATTAGACTGAGACTATGATATTATCCTGTTTCACACGCTCTTCGTGTAAAAGTAGCCTATGTAGGATCGCGCAATTTAATTGTACGAATCAAATTCCCTAATAAATCTGATATTAATTGTTAGCTGTCCATTGATGGAGAATATGTTCATGGTGCCCTAAATATACCGCGAAAAATATCATCGGCTAATATCGTCGTTATTAAACTCTCCTAGGTTTATATTCACTAAAATCGATTCATTTTGAATTTAGTTATTTACTGTACCCTTACCAGTAACCTACGAAAAATGACTTTCGTTGTCATAATACACAGAATAGCTGATTTAAAAACGATTCAAGGGCTTTGAAACATATTCCCGAAGCAGATAAGAGGTGAGAACAGTTGGCACCTGAGAGGATGTTGGCAGGCACTGATGTTGTAAACATATTCTTCGAAACTGTTATTTTGGAACAGCTTCGGTCATGAAACAGTTACAGTCGAAACTGTTTCTTAAAAAGAACAGTTTAGACCATGTTTACCTAAAAAACCAGTGTCGCCAATTCAGCTGTTTTTCCGGCTAGATCGGTGTACTTTAGCAGATAAAATTTATGAAATTTATATTGCTGATATAAGGTTTTAGGAGGTATTTTCAGCACGTACAGCGGCAAAATAATTTTGATTTACATTGACAATATAGCCATTTAGCGGTCTCTGCACTCTGTCATAGCGGGTTTTTAAGTATCTTGTTGGCGACTCTGTTCAAAACAGTTCCACTCGTGTATAGAAGGACTGCAGAAACAATGACAGAGAATTTAATTAATTTTTTGAAACCTAATTTTTCCGTGGTTTCTATAGAGAAATTATTATCTAGGCAACGCACACTCTATTCGCCATTGCGCAAAACATCTGGAAGCAGCTATGGTCTAAGAACGCCTGGGCTAGGCGTTTTCTCCATCCACCTGCTCGGCAAGAAATTTCAAGAATGTCAGTGTAACAGGTAATATTTTTAATATATTAAATTCAAATGTTCAGTCGCTATCTAATAAACTTAATGAACTCTAGGTTCATGACAAAAATTACAGTGAGGTTAGTAGGTGACGCTCTGGACGAAAACTCGAGCGTCCCCAACTAACCTCACTGTATTTAGCATTTTGTGTAGGCAACATAACATTAGTTAACTGACATCAACTATGATCTAATTTCGTTCCATAATGTCTGACAGGCGACGTAAATATTGCCGGCAGAGAAGAAGAGAAGTATAATTGCTGTACCTCCTCTCTCTGTCGGCAATGTTTACATTGCCTGATGCCTGTCAGACTTTTGGAACGAAGTATAGTGGAATTGGAGATATGAGGTAATGTGTGCCCTTCCATTTATTGTAAAAGAAATAATGTTCATTGTGGTATTGCCGTATTATTTCTCAAGAACTTTGTGAGTTTTCAAACTATAAATATTGATCTGGGTAGCCTAGAAGAACATGCTGAGGCCGCAGTTGTTATTTAAAAATAATTTTAGTAGCTTTGTATTGTACTCCCCAAAAAGACAAAAATATGTTTTTAAATCAATTTGAACAGCTCCTTATTGATTTAAGCCTCTATAATTGTTGTCTGTGGTGATTTTAAATTGAATATTAACGTAAATTATGGTTTTACCACGGATTTTTAAATGTGTTGCGTTCTGTAAATTGTTTTTGTTTAAACAAAAGTCCTACTTGGGAACTAGCGTACCCAAAAGAAGGCGATTTGAATTCTTACATCTTCTAGTTATAACACTCATTGTAAGACATTATTTATTGATGGAGGCATAATTACAGTTATTAATCCATACATAGGCTATCTCATTGTTTGTTAAGACCTAACAACAACTTACCAGCAAACCATTTTAATTGCAAGTCCAGTACACACTGTTATTCTACAAGAACTAATCATCTTGTGGCATATGCTAGATTATGCTATGCAACATGATTTTTATTTCTGGATAATGGATAACATTTTCTAATTGTTTATGCCTAAAAAGTAGAGAAGGTATGTATTATTCATCATCTCTCGGTCGTCCAAAGAAGCACTGGATTGAAAATTCAACTGTGAGATCATAACAGGCCATTTGTCCTAATACTTGAAGGGAAGAAGAAGAAGAAGAAGAAGAAGAAGAAGAGGAAGAAGAAGAAGGAAAAATAAAAATAAAACAAATATAATAAAATATAATCCAAATTACAATAAAATTAAACTGATATGAAATAATGAATGAGATAAAATGAATTAAAACTAAGAAATTAAAATACCTATAATATAATTATATAACTAAAAATAAAATAACAATAAAACATTGTAAAATTAAACTAAAATGTAATGAAAAAATAATATCAAAAATAAAAAAAAAATAAGAAAATAAAATATAGATAATAGAAAAATGGAAATTGAATCAATGAAATAAAATAATGAAAATGAAAGTTAATAAACTAAATAATAAAATAGAAAGAAATAAAAATGATATAGGAAATATTATAAAATAATAATGAATTACAATTAAAATAAAATGAAAATTTAATAAATAGAATTCAATTAAATAAAAAATAGAAATGAAGTAAAAGAACAAGATAAAATGAAATAAATAAAAATGAAATGAAATAGAAATCGTATAATAATGTAAATAGAATTAAAATTAAAATTGAGAAAATGTAGAAATAAAAATAAATGAAATAAAAGTAAGAAAATTGAATAAATTGAAACGAAAACGAATAAAAAATATTGTAAAATAAAAATGAATCAAATAAAATAAAACAAAATAGATAAAGGTAAAATGTATATATAGATTATTGTACGTACAGTCAATGAACACAAATTTGTGCAATTTGGCCTTCCTCTTAGTTTCCGCATACGATCCATATAGGAAATTAAAAGTTGAATAAAATGAAAACTGGAGTGAAATAAAAATAAAATAGAAATATGAGTAATATATGAAATAAAGATGAAATAAAAATAAGGTAAAAATAATACGTATGTATAACAAAAAAAAAAATTAAAAATAAAAACAAAGAATAAAATAAGAAAAAAAAAAACATCAAATAAGTAGAATAAAAATAAAATAAAACAAATATAATTTGAAATGAAATAGAGTAGAATGAGTAAAAATAAAAATAAAATAAAATAAACTGACATAAGAAAAATGAATCAAATTACGAAAAGAACCAAAATAAAACAAAAATTAATATGAATTAAAAATACACGAAGTTGGAAGGAAAATAAAAATAAAAATTAAAGTAAGTAAATAAGATAAGGCAAAAGAAAATAGAGAAATAAATTAAAATGAAATAAAATTAAATATAAATAAAATAAGATTGAAATAAAGTAAAAATTAAATAAAATACTAGTAAAAACATTATGAATAAAGAATAGAAAAATAAAAATTAAATACCTATAAATATGAAATAAGATAAAGGCAAAGTGATAATAATAAATAAAATAGAATAAAAATATAAATTGGAATAACATTGAAAGATGATTGGAAAGAAAATAAAAAAATAAAATAAGAATAAGCTTATTGCAATATTTTGTTTAAAGGTTGCTCTCTTACTTAAATATCTTAAATAAGTAAAATGAAATGCAAAATAAAATAAAATATAAATGAATGTACAATAAAATAAATATAAACTAAACTAAATAAAAATGAGAAAAATGAAATGAAATTAGAATAATTTCAGTAATGTGAATTGATAATTAAAACAAAAATTAAAATAGAATTATACTAAGTTATAGTAAAATATGACAAAAATGTACTAGGTGATTCGAATCCCAGTTGGGGCAAGTTATCTGGTTGAGGTTTTTTCCGGGTTTTTCCCTCAACGCAATATGAGCAAATGCTGGGTAACTTTCGGTGTTGGACCCCGGACTCATTTCACCGGCATTATCACCTTCATATCATTCAGACGCTAAATAACCTAGATGTTGATACAACGTCGTAAAATAACCCAATAAAATAAAAATAAATAAATCAATTTTGGGTGCACTCTCAGAAGTGACAAAAGATACAAATGTAGAAAAAAGCAGGGCATATGTAACATACTTTTATGTGTTCACCTGGCTAAATAAATTTAAAATTCCACTGAGCAGTTGGCAAGAACAATTTTTCATTGATAACATTTTTTTTTGCATTAAGAATTACGACAATATTTTTGCTGACGATAGGGCTAAAAGCTGACAATTAGAAATAAAATCATATCATTTTACACATATTAAACTACTGAAAAACGATAAAAACCAAAATTTCATTTTTTTGTCAAAATTTAATGTACAGACAGACTCCCCTCAATTTTAACATTTTTAATAATAACAATAACAATAATAATAATAATAATAATAATAATAATAATAATAATAATAATACTATTATGTTCTATATAAATTTAATGTGTGGTCTCCAGGTATCGATCAAATTCCAGCAGAATTAATACAAGAGGGTGGAAGCGCATTATCTAACAAAATTTATAAGCTTGTACTTGCTATTTGGGAAAAGGAAATTGTACCAGAACAATGGAAGGAGTCCATTATCGTACCTATCTTTAAGAAGGGGGACAAGACTAACTGTAGTAACTTTCGAGGAATATCACTTTTGTTGACGTCGTATAAAATTTTGTCCAATATTCTTTTGAGAAGATAAACTCCATATATAGATGAAATTATTGGGGATCATCAATGTGGTTTTAGGCGTAATAGATCAACTATTGAGCAGATATTTTGTATTCGACAGATAATGGAGAAAAAATGGGAGTATAAGGGTACAGTGCATCAGTTTTTCATAGATTTCAAAACGGCATATGACTTGGTTAAGAGAGAAGTTTTATATGATATTCTTATTGAATTTGGTATTCCCAAGAAACTAGTTCGATTAAATAAAATGTGTCTCAGTGAAACGTACAGCAGAGTTCGTATAGGTCAGTTTCTGTCAGATGCGTTTCCAATTCACTGTGGGCTAAAGCAAGGAGATGCACTATCACCTTTACTTTTTAACTTTGCTTTAGAGTATGCCATTAGGAAAGTCCAGGATAACAGAAAGGGTTTGGAATTGAATGGGTTACATCAGCTTCTTGTCTATGCGGATGACGTGAATATGTTAGGAGAAAATCCACAAACGATTAGGGAAAACACGGGAATTTTACTGGAAGCAAGTAAAGAGATAGGTTTGGAAGTAAATCCCGAAAAGACAAAGTATATGATTATGTCTCGTGACCAGAATATTGTACGAAATGGAAATATAAAAATTAGAAATTTATCTTTTGAAGAGCTGGAGAAGTTCAAATATCTTGGAGCAACAGTAACAAATATAAATGATACTCGGGAGGAATTTAAACACAGAATAAATATGGGAAATGCGTGTTATTATTGGTTGAGAAACTTTTATCATCCAGTCCGCTGTCGAAAAATCTGAAAGTTAGAATTTATAAAACAGTTATATTACCGGTTGTTCTTTATGGTTGCGAAACTTGGACTCTCACTTTGAGAGAGGAACATAGGTTAAGGGTGTTTGAGTATAAGGTGCTTAGGAAATATTTGGGGCTAAGAGGGATGAAGTTACAGGAGAATGGAGAAAGTTACACAACACAGAACTGCACGCATTGTATTCTTCACCAGACATAATTAGGAACATTAAATCCAAATGTTTGAGATGGGCAGGGCATGTAGCACATATGGGCGAATCCAGAAATGCATATAGAGTGTTAGTTGGAAGGCCGGAGGGAAAAAGAACTTTAGGGAGGCCGAGACGTAGATGGGAAGATAATATTAAAATGGATTTGAGGGAGAATGGATTAATCTTGCTCAGGATAGAGACCAATGGCGGGCTTATGTGAGGGCGGCAATGAACCTCCGGGTTCCTTAAAAGCCAGTAAGTAAGTAAGTATAATAATAATAGTAATAATAATAATAATAATAATAATAATAATAAATATAATAAATATAAAACTGCTGTTATTATTATTATTATTTTTATCATCAGAACATACAAATTTGTAATTAAAAGACGACATAAATAAAGTAAAATTGTTAAGTGTAAATGTCAGAAATAAACTTGTCTTAAATTAATAAGATTACCGGTACTATAAAAGACATAAGATTCAGATAAATATTTTGAAAATGTTATTATGTTCTATATAAATTTAATTCCCATATGAGTAAAACTCGTATTCGGAGGGAAAATTGAGCATATCAATGGCCAAGAAGTGATACCTTGTATTTACAATGATGGTAATTTATTTTAACTGTGTTATTATTTTGATTAACTACATTATTAATATGTTCCCAAAATTGGACAGTTAACTAATATTTTGTCCTCGAGTAGAAGACCTTGCAAAGCACAAGCATAGGCCTATATAAAAAGTTTGTCTACTTTGAGAAAAATTAAATTTTGAAACAATTTTCTGATTCACCTGCAAATTTACAGAGACGAAATATCACTTCTTAGCCATTGATAGACTATATGGCTTAATAAATTATTATGAAGAACGAAAGATAAAATTGTTAAAATGAAAAAACCTCTTATAATGTATTTAGTAAGAATTTAATATGAGTAAGAAATCAGAACGAAAGTTTTTTATATTAACTTGATAATAAACTAGAGTAAATTGAGAATCAAATTAATTATAGTGAAGTATCATCAAATTACAAGATATTTATTGGAAATATAGTCCGGATCAGCTTACTTCATACCCTAAGGGTGAAACCTAACCATTTTTCCCCCATTACTACATATGCTAGTGGATTGTGGTGATTTTCTAGTTTGCTGGTTGAATTTTCTTTTGCCAACTTAGTTTCGAATTTCGATACTGACAAATACTACAAATGGTAGTGATTTTGTAACTGGTATGTTGGCAACTGAGATAAATATCGACAATATTTGTGGGTACTGGAGTTCCATGAAATTAAAATTGTACTAGATTTCTGAGCCGGTTACTGGAAGCTAGTGAAATTTGAACACACTAATAATTATTAATTAATATCAGTATTAATATTAATACATAATAGTTATTTTGTGTGTTGCGTTGTGGCTATAATTCAAGACTATAGTCAGGTAAGTTTTCGGAGTTAGTACTAATAATTTCATGTGGTCAAACAAAATACATTTTTAGGTTAGGTCTCATGAGTCAATTGTTTAGTCAAACCAATGAATTTCGTATTGCCAGAGAAAATACCTGACATGTTGATCCCTTTCCCATATACAGTAGTTTGCCTACGAAAATATGTTACAAATTATTGAATTATTTAGAATAACCTTCCAACATAAAATACGGTAAGTAAATAAGTCATTTAGTACATAGGATCGTGTGATATCTGGTAACAGTTGGCAGCACTGACAAGACGGCAATATTTGCTGTTTAGGAACTGTTCTTATGTGACCTTCACTATACATCAGTCAAATATATTGTATATTAATACTAATTTCAATTACGTATTTTAAAATATGTATTTCATTTTTAATTTGAGTTCATATTTCTTATAATTTTTTAATAATTTATGAATATTTCAATATCATGTTATAAATTTTTAATCCATTACTAATTGCATTTCGTTTTCTACATCACAATGACTTCACGTCATCCTAAATGTCTCAGCTTCAGTGCTAGTGCCTGCAAAATCTTCAACGTGAACCGGAGACAAATACTTTGCTATCAGTTAACCTGTATCTCCCCAACTGGGAGCTCATCTTCGAAGTCTAGTTATAACCTGGGACACAAGAATGTCGTTTTGTTTTCTTCTTAATTGGCACAATTTTTCATTCTAGTCCATAACTGTAGAAATAATATCTAGTAAGAAAACATTATGAAACGATTAAATAAGTTCTGAGATAAGGCAAGGATTGTGACAATTTCTTTTACTGCGAAATCTTATTGGATTGTATTCCATTGTTCCAAATTTTGAATTCTCTACTGCACGATTGCATAAAGGCCTCCCCAAACAGCTGCGATACAGAATGCGTTACGATAGCGTTACGATTTCGCGATAACGCAATATCGCACTATCGCGAAGAGGTGCCCAAACTGGCGCGTCCGCGATATACGATATTCTAACGTCCCCAGCCAATCAGAGTATCGTAATGGGTGACCACATATGCGGATTTTAGTTTTCCAGCCACAGCGCAAAGACCAGTTACCTTCAGCAGGTGTATATCACTTGTGCTCACAGATTGCGATTTCGGTTACTTGTAAACGAACGTGGAATTTTTTATTGAGTTCCTAAAGGAAAATCCGTGGCATGGAAAAGGAGAAGAAATGGAAGGAGATAGCTACAAAGTTAGATGTAAACAATAAGTGCAATTATTTATTTATAATTTGATGTCATACTGGCTTGGAGACTGACGCGGGGTTCAAGCTAGAAAATAAATAACTGTCGCAAAAATGCACAAATGAAAAAAAAAATATTTGTGCAAATTGCAAAATACTTGTACAATATTATAAATAATTGTGCAGAAATATAAAATTAATAAAGTATGTGGAAACAAAAAGTTATGTAATTTGTTTGTCGGAGTTTTATTACTTTCGATATCTTACCACACTCTAGATATACTTATGTAAGTAAATCATTAGACGTAGGTATGTTTAGAATAAATTACTACTGAATTTACTTCACATTAAAATTCGTTATTTTATGGGTACTCTAAACATTGAAATTCTTTACTAGTAGGCTCTTCAAGGTTAGCAGAGTGCTATGGTTAGTTGTTGAACTAAGGTATAAAATTAATCTTTTTCTTCCCTTGTGGCATTTAACTCGTGAATCCACAACCTCCTGCAACAAAAAGAGCAAATTAAAAAAAAATAAAGTTTATAATCGGGTAGGCGTACTTGTTATTTATTTCACGTTCTTGGCAAAGAAAAGCTAAATCATCACTTTATACATTTTTATATTGTTTATCTTAATCATACATGACTACCATGGACTTACCTGCACCTGCTTTGCCTGCGACGATTCTCGTCCAAGAAAGAGAAGTTCCTCTTCCTTTGAAGTTGAATCCATAAATTACACACTTCAACCCAGTATCAAAATAAACGCGTGGCGTTCTCGCGATCTACATCTCCGGGAGAATAGAACGCAAAATCGTCGCGTTCTACTTGCTGCGATAATAACGCATATTGCGATAATCGCGTGTGTGTGAACACAATCATTGAACGCAATGAAAACATTTATCGCAAAATCGTAACGCTATCGTAACGCATTCCGTATCGCGTCCGTTTGGGGGAGCCTTAATTTCACGTTTTTCTTAGTTGCATGACTGCATGACATCAGTTGACGTATATATCTGTAATATCATTGATGCATAGATTATGCAGAATAACATAAATCATGGCGACTCAAATTTGGACTTGTAATGATAATATAATTATTAAAAAATAATGACTTTTCATCTCCTCTTCCGAATTCGTCTGTTGCATCGAGGAAGCTTCTCTCTTGACATCCTCGCATACTTCATCAATCATCATAGTCGGAACATCTGTATAGACATCCGCGGTGATTGCTTGTTCTTTGTAGCAGCTTGCGCTGTGTTTCACGGAAGAACACAATCAGTCGTGTAGTGTTGTCGAACATTTTGGAGCAAATGCATGAATCTGAGTAGCAGAACTGATATGATTAGGATATTATTCATTCAGATATTGAGGAAAGACATAAAGAAATTGTATTTATTTGATTTCTAATTTTACCATTTATATAATCTGTTATATAATATAATATTGTTTTATTAATTCAGTCGAATTGACATATCACAAACATAAAAAGTCAATGACACTTACCCATGTAAGTGATCATTGTTTACTATACAAAAAAAAAAAAAAATTAAGCAAGTATTTTCTCCCTTCGGGCATCATCAGTAAGGAGCGGATTCCTATGCAATTAAATATTCTTTTTGTGTGTGATAAAACACAATTAACAAATGTTTTTTTTTTTTTACAATGTCAATTTTTTATTTTCCACCTATGCTTATCTAAATGTGTTTGGATTTATATTAACGTTTTCGATACTCGGTGTGTATCATCTTCAGATATGTATGTCATTATGTGTTGTGATGACCTAGTCTCTTATTGTGTAGTGGGTTATTCACGTGCGTGTGACCTATTATGATTTCTTAATTTAGCTAAAATTACTATAAATGTACTTGATGCAGTGTGTGGTTGCTTGTTATGATTCTGTTAAAATTCTTTCTTTTGAAAAGCACACATAGGTAAATAGGAAATTATGTTAAGACCAATATTGTGACACATAAATGTAAACAAGTAAAATATACACTATAAAAACACTATAAAACACTGTACACACTATAGCACTTTTATCATATTTATGATTGGCTGTGTTGGCCTGTTATACTGTTCTTGGTTAAAAGCACTGTCTTTCTGACGCACTTTCACTGATTGTCTGTAGTCTGGTATTGTATGTTGTTGAAGTTTTTTGGCTTATAGTTTTTTAATTTTGTTGTTCATGTTGACTATTGTGGAAATCATTGATGCTGTAACTGTATGTAAGTACTTAGGCGTATATGATACAAGATATTTTTGTTGGGTCCGTATATCTAGTTCAGCCGTGCGTGTCTGCGCGAGATAAATTTCAACTTAACAATAAAACAAAATCGTCTTAATTCAATCTATTAATACAATGTAAATTGTTGCAGACACGCACGGCTGAACTAGATATACGGACCCAACAAAAATATCTTGTATCATATACGCCTAAGTACTTACATACAGTTACAGCATCAATGATTTCCACAATAGTTAACATGAACAACAAAATTAAAAAACAATAAGCCAAAAAACTTCAACAACATACAATACCAGACTACAGATAATCAGTGAAAGTGCGTCAGAAAGACAGTGTTTTTAACCAAGAACAGTAATAACTACCCAATTTTACGATATAACAGGCCAACACAGCCAATCATAAATATGATAAAAGTGCTATAGTGTGTACAGTGTTTTATAGTGTTTTTATAGTGTATATTTTACTTGTTTACATTTATGTGTCATAATATTGGTTTTAACATAATTTCCTATTTACCTATGTGTGCTTTTCAAAAGAAAGAATTTTAACAGAATCATAACAAGCAACCACACACTGCATCAAGTACATTTATAGTAATTTTAGCTAAATTAAGAAATCATGATAGGTCACACGCACATGAATAACCCACTACACAATAAGAGACTAGGTCATCACAACACATAATGACATACATATCTGAAGATGATACACACCGAGTATCGAAAACGTTAATATAAATCCAAACACATTTAGATAAGCATAGGTGGAAAATAAAAAATTGACATTGTAAAACATCAAGCTTATCAGCATCTTCAAAATGAAACAATTAACAAAGTTAAAAATTCCGAACATGAAGTTTCAAGTTTAAAACCCGAATCTTATTTCACATAAAAACACATATTTTCACAAAAAAAAATTATGTAAATACATATTTTCAGGAAATCTAGTATAAATACATAAATCTTAGAGTTTTTTACTTAAATAATTTTTTTAGAAGAACTTTGAAATATTTTAAAACTAAATCAATTATATCACTCAGAAGTACGTTATCTTTTTTAGGAATTCTTGGTTGCTTCGTGTTTCTAAGTGCTCTGTGGTGTATCCGTGATCCATTTTCGTAATAGTATCGCCACAAGTTCTGACAACTGCTAGGCAGCATATCAGTGTTATTATTAGAGAATAAATTAACATGGACAAGGAGGAGAGATCTTGCAACACATAATCAGGGATGTTTATTGTTCCCGAAGATGATTTCATTCCACGCTTTGTTTGTGAAACAGAACAGATAAGAGCTCGAGTCTATCAAGTAAGGCAATATATCTTGTTGTGGTTCCCTGTTATCAGGCTTCGTCAATCGATATCCTTCAAGATATACTCAAAGATGGTTGTTTAAAAAACGATTTGGCTTTCCTATTAGCAAATTTAAGCTCTTTGTGTGACACCATAAAAAAAAATCGAAACATCCAAAAACCTGTTGTCTGAAACAGGGAGGTGAATGCCGTGGAAATTAAACTAGACTCGCTACCAGGTTCAGAAGCACAATTACTAAGGAACAAATTCCAGAATGTGTTTGGGAAAAACAGTGGATATAAAAAAATGTGTAAAGTTGCTTAAGTATTGGAGGATGTGCCTGTAGGTGAAATTGACGGTGTAGGTGTTTGTGACATTCCTCTCTTTAAATATGCACGTCTGACGTCCTGTGATGTGGAAAGATCGTTTTCACAGTATAAGTCGTTGTTCAGAGATAATCGTCATGCATTTGTGATGGAGAATTTGGAGATGATTTTTGTTGTTCACTGCAATTCTCGGCCAACTACTAGCACTCAAGTGTGGTTGGTGAGTACCTAGTAACATTTTTTTTTTCTCAAGCTAAGTAAGGTATTTTTGTCATATTTAAAATAAATATTTTTATATTTTTAGCAAATATTTTCGTACTTTTTAGCACATAAAACATAAATATATTTAAATTTTTTAGCACATAAAAATCCGCTCCCTAATCATCAGGCCTTTTTACATACAAAATCTTGTACATTTTGTCTCTCATTGTGGAACAAATGATTAATCAAAACCTTTTTTTAATAATGAAAATAATAACTATTTAAAATTGATTTATGGTAATTAACAATCTAAATTTAATGTACAGATATGAAAATTTAATACATAATAATGATATAAAATTGTGGCTGCACTGCTGTGTTATGAATTTCATGTTGAATTTCATGTTGAAGAAATGTTATGTTTAAATTATAACATCATAAAACTGTGAACATGATAAAAACATTTCATTCCTCTTTAAACTTCATAATTTCATTAACTGGATGTTTTACTGCAGTGCAGCCAAAATTTTATATCATTATTATGTATTAAATTTTCATATCTGTAAATTAATTTTAGATTATATATTATTTAATGTACTGAAGTACATATGATATTTCCATGCAGATATTCTGCGTCATCATACGATGAAAGAGTAATGGAACGGAGAAAAATTCCCTCCGGTGCCGGGATTTGAACCCAGGTTTTCAGCTCTACGTGCTGATGCTTTATCCACTAAGCCACACCGGATACCCACCCCAGCGTCGGACAGAATCGTCTCAGTTTAAGTTCCAACTCTTGGGTTCCCTCTAGTGGCCGCCCTCTGCACTACGTCATAGATGTCTATGAACGTAGGACCGAAGTCCACACATGTGCTGAGGTGCACTCATTATGAGTGACTAGTTGGCCGGGATCCGACGGAATAAGCGCCTTCTTAAATCAGAGGGCGGCCACTAGAGGGAACCCGAGAGTTGGAACTTAAACTGAGACGATTCTGTCCGACGCCGGGGTGGGTATCCGGTGTGGCTTAGTGGATAAAGCATCAGCACATAAAGCTGAAAACCCGGGTTCAAATCCCGGCGCTGGAGGAAATTTTTCTCCGCTCTATTACTCTTTCATTGTATGATGACGCAGAATATCTGCATGGAAATATCATATGTACTTCGGTACATTAAATAACACATATGATATGCGTAAATCACTTCGTGATTTAAGACAGCGCCCATTCCATCGGATCCCGGCCAACTAGTCACTCATAACGAGTGCACCTCAGCACATGTGGACTTCAGTCCTACGTTCATAGACATCTATGACGTAGTGCAGAGGGCGGCCACTAGAGGGAACCCAAGAGTTGGAACTTAAACTGAGACGATTCTGTCCGACGCCGGGGTGGGTATCCGGTGTGGCTTAGTGGATAAAGCATCAGCACTTAGAGCTGAAAACCCGGGTTCAAATCCTGGCATCGGAGGGAATTTTTCTCCGTTCCATTACTCTTTCATCGTATAATTTTAGATTGTTAATTACCATAAGTCAATTTTAAATAGTTATTATTTTCATTATTAAAAAAGATTGTGATTAATCATTTGTTCCACAATAAGAGACAAAATGTACAAGATATTGTATGTAAAAAAGCCTGATGATGCCCGAAGTGTGAAAACGTTTGCTTAATTTTTTGTATTAGTATAGTACACGATGATCACTTACATGGGTAAGTGTCATTGACTTTTTATATTTTTGTGATATGTCAATTGGACTGAATTAATAAAACAATATTATATTATATCATATTATATTGACTATCTGAACATTTCAACATGCTTTCTAAGATATATAATCTGTGTTTGCTGCGAAATCATCATTTGAGTTACACTTACAATTTATTTTTTTTTTTGTAGGCAGTGTAAACTTCAAGACTACAAGGTGTGAAGCAGGGATGCCAAGGTCAGAAGGACGTACTCGATTCTCCGTGCTATAAATGGCTGAGTGGTTGCAATGAATCTATTCTGCAGGCAGTAGTGGTGATCAAGAAGGGGTGAGCAAAATGAACTCTATTGGCCTACCACTGCGAGTTGAATTAAACTGCTTTTAAGCAATAAATAATGTGTTACATTCATACAAGACAACAAGAAATTAAAGCGTGTTTTGCAGCTTGTACCTCTCTAATAAATGCAATTAATTATAAAGTAGTAGATTTCAACAATAGCCTTAGACTCTTAACTTACACAGTTTCAGATAATAACTGAGGCATTCAGAAGCAAAGTGGTACAAGTGATATTTAGTAAGTTTTGAGATAAATGACTTTGAAGTTGAAAAGGAAATTTAAAAATTTGTAGGCGGACTATGTTGCTGCAAATTTACAGTTGTATATATTGTTACCTATATTTTTTAACTTCTAAATAGAAATTATCTATTCTAAAATAATTTAGGTAAAAAAGGGTCCTAAAGCCAAAATATTTTGCTTACAACATTGAAACATTCCTGTCTTAAAAGCATTTGAATTTTCTGATTATCATATTATAATACAAAATGCGTCTGTTTAACCGAAAGAATCACTCAATCAATCTTCTTAATGTATCCAGCTGTTTGCTGACAATATAAAGTTCACTATAGCCTGTTCAGTTTTTGTTTTTCATGAGAAATGAGGGGTATTTTGAACGGTGTTCATTATAGATGCCTGTTGCTAGTAGCCAGAGTTGGGGTTTAGTCAATATATACTGCAGGGCTGTGTCTTCTGCAACTGGTACTGATGATTTTAATTTACTTCTTTTGTGGTTTATGGATGAACAGTATAGAAGAATGTGTTCCAGATCTTCATCATGATTATTACACCACAGACAAGTAGGAGTATCAGAAAGGTGAAATTGGTATAAGTACAATTGCGAGACATTGTGACCTCTTCTGGCTCTTGTTAAAAATGTTTGAACATGTCTCAGCAAGTTTTTGTACATTTCCAGGTCATTTGGTTTCTTTTCAACAGACTGTAAAATTGTTCCTTTTTCAGAAGAGAACCAATTGTTGATCGATAAATTTATAAAATGAGACTTTACTGATGCAAAGTCATTGGATAGAGATATCACTTGAAGGGGTCGAGCTCTATTCAACGCACTCATCGGCTTTGTTCTCACTACACGTACTCCGGAGTTATGGCGGCTAGAATGTCCCCTTTATTTCTCGGAAATCAGTTTGTGTTCGCGATTCCAATTTTGATGCTATTGTGTAAGAAGTAAGGCAAAGAAGAATACAGGATCCCATTCCGTTCCTCGGTATGGCCATTATTTCCGGCATTAGAGACTGAAACATTTTAGGTACCCAAAAAATAAGGCTAGAAAAAACTGCGACGGATTTGCTTGATTTTAGCGGTGATTATTAATGAATATGCGGGGATGCTACAGTTAAAAGGGCGGGCCCCTCAACCGCTTCGTTCTCCTTGTGTAGATAAAATTCTGTTCTGGAAGGTAAAAATGATCATTTCTTGAAATTTTGCCGGCCTCTCCCATATAAACGCACAGGCATAGAGAGTTGTCCTTTACACTGAAGAGAGAGTTCGACGAGTTCTAATCAACGCACTCATCGACATTGTTGTCACTACACGTACTGCAGAGAGATGGTGGCTAGAATGTCGCCGGAGTAATCGAAAATCAGTTTGTGTTCGCGATTCCCATTTTGATGCTATCATGTAAGAAGTAAGTCAAGGGGGAATACAGGACCCCATCCCGATCCTCGATATGGCCATTATTTCCGGAATTAGAGACTGAAATATTTAAGGTACCCAAACTTCTCCTTCAACGCACTCATCGACTTTGTTGTCACTACACGTACTGCAGAGTTATGGCGGCTAGAATGTCGGCGGAGTGTCCCCTTTTTTTCTCGAAAATCAGAAAGTGTTCGCGATAGCCATTTTGATGCTATCGTGTAAGAAGTAAGTCAAGGGGGAATACAGGGCCGCATCCCGTGCCTCGGTATGACCATTATTTCCGGAATTGGGGACTCAAATATTTCAGATACCCAAAAATTAAGGCTATAAAAAAGAGCGGCGGATTTGCCCGATTTTAGCGGTGATTACTATGGAAGATGCGGGGATGCTACAGTGAAAAGGGCGGGCCTCACAGCCGTTTCGTTCTTGTTGTGTAGAAATAACTAGGTTTTGGAAGATCAAAATGACCTTTTTTTAAATTTTGCCGGCCTCTCCCGTCCAATCGCAGGAGAATAGAGATTTGCCCTTTATACTGGAGATAGAGTTCGACGAGTTGTATTCAACGCACTCGTCGGCTTTGTTGTCACTACACGTACTGCGGAGTTATGGCGGCAAGAAAGTCGGTGGAAGGTTGGTACAAGGGTTTCCCCTTTTTTTCTCGAAAATCAGAAAGTGTTCGCGATTGCCACGTTGATGCTATCGGGTAAGAAGTAAGTCAAGGGGGAATACAGGGCCCCATCCCGTTCCTCGGTATGGCCATTATTTCCGGAATTAGAGACTCAAATATTTCACGTACCCAAAAATGAAGGCTAGAAAAAAGTGCGGCGGATTTGCCGGATTTTAGCGGTGATTACTAAGCAAGATGCGGGGATGCTACAGTTAAAATGGCGGGCCTCTGAGCCGCTTCGTTCTCCTTGTGTAGAAAAAAGTCTGCTTTGGAAGGTCAAAATGACCATTTTTTGCAATTTTGCCGGCCTCTCCCGTCCAAACGCAGGAGGATACAGATTTGTCCTTTATACTAGAGATAGAGTTCGACGAGCTGTATTCAAAGCACTCGTCGGCTTTGTTGTCACTACACGTACTGCGGAGTTATGGCGCCTAGAATGTCGGCGGAAGTGTGGTTCCCCTTTTTTTTCTCGAAAATCGATTGCCATTTTGATTGTATCGTGTAAGAAGTAAGTCAAGGGGGAATACAGGGCCCCATCCCGTTCCTCGGAATGGCCATTATTTTCGTAATTAGAGACTCAAATATTTCAGGTACCCAAAATTTAAGGCTAGAAAAAAGTTCGGCGGATTTGCCGGATTTTAGCGGTGATTACTAAGGAGGATGCGGGGATGCTACAGTTAAAATGGCGGGCCTCTGATCCGCTTCGTTCTCCTTGTGTAGAAAAAAGTCTGTTTTGGAAGGTCAAAATGACCATCGTAAACATTTACTTGTTACCTTATTGAGTTTGAATTTATTGTCTTAATATCATTTTTCGATTAGATTATGCAGTAATTATTCCTGCATTATAAGACTTAAGATTTTGGTAATAGATAACTAAACAGTGGATATTATCAGCTTCAATTCTGGATCTATTATTATAACTTTTTTATTTGATTGAATATCTTTATTATTTATAGGTTACGTTTTTTTATTTCTTCTTCAGTTATTTTATATAGAGATGACTATATGTATGGTGATATGAATATTTTTGAAATTTTGCCGGCCTCTCCCGTCCAAACGCAGGAGGATAGAGATTTGTCCTTTATACTGGAGATAGAGTTCGACGAGCTGCATTCAACGCACTCGTCGGCTTTGTTGTTAAACTCTTCCCCTTTTTTTCTCGAAAATCAGAATGTGTTCGCGATTGCCATTTTGATTGTATCGTGTAAGAAGTAAGTCAAGGAAGATTACAGGGCCCCATCCAGTTCCTCGGTATGGCCATTATTTTCGGAATTAGAGACTCAAATATTTCAGGTACCCAAAAATTAAGGCTAGAAAAAAGTGCGGCGGATTTGCCGGATTTTATCGGTGATTACTAAGGAAGATGCAGGGATGCTACAGTTAAAATAGCGGGCCTCTGAGCCGCTTCGTTTTCCTTGTGTAGAAAAACTCTGTTTTGGAAGGTCAAAATGACCATTTTTTTGAAATTTTGCCGGCCTCTCCCGTCCAAACGCAGGAGGATAGAGATTTGTCCTTTATACTGGAGATAGAGTTAGACGCGCTGTATTCAACGCACTCGTCGGCTTTGTTGTCACTACACGTCCTACGGAGTTATGGCGCCTAGAATGTCGGCGGAAGGGTGGTTCCCATTTTTTTCTCGAAAATCAGAAAGTGTTCGCGATTGCCATTTTGATTATATCGTGTAAGAAGTAAGTCAAGGGGGAATACAGGGCCCCATCTCGTTCGTCGGTATGGCCTTTATTTCCGGAATTAGAGACTCAAATATTTCAGGTACCCAAAAATTAAGGCTAGAATAAAGTGCGGCGGATTTGCCGGATTTTAGCTGTGATTACTAAGGAAGATGCTAGGATGCTACAGTTAAAATGGCGGGCCTCTGAGCCGCTTCGTTCTCCTTGTGTAGAAAAAAGTCTGTTTTGGAAGGTCAAAATGACCATTTTTTTTATTTTGCTGGCCTATCCCGTCCAAACGCAGGAGGATAGAGATTTGTCCTTTATACTGGAGATAGAGTTCGACGAGCTGTATTCAACGCACTCGTCGGCTTTGTTGTCACTACACGTACTGCGGAGTTATGGGGCCTAGAATGCCGGCGGAAGGGTGGTTTAAACCCTTCCCCCTTTTTTTTTTATCGAAAAACAGAAAGTGTTCGCGATTGCCATTTTGATTGTATCCTGTAAGAAGTAAGCCAAGGGGGAATACAGGGCCCCATCCCGTTCCTCTGTATGGCCATTGTTTCCGGAATAAGAGACTCAAATATTTCAGGTGCCCAAAAATTAAGGCTAGAAAAAAGTGCGGCGGATTTGCCGGATTTTAGCGGTGATTACTAAGGAAGATGCTAGGATGCTACAGTTTAAATGACGGGCCTCTGAACCGCTTCCACGGCCTACTTGATGAAAGGCCAACGCACTGAATGTGGCAACGCCGCTACAAAGCATTTGTGGGGGCCGACATCTGTCACATTATAGTCTGCTTGAATGTAAAATGTTTCTAAATTCTATCATGAAATAAAAGTAGATTCTCAAACTTTGCTGGATATGTATTCATAAAACATTAACCATGTTGTATCAGTGAGCAAATTAAAGACGATTCCAGCATATAGCCTACTTAATATCTCACAATTAAGGAAATAATTTAGTTTTTAACGCCATGTAGGCACTGTAATACGTTTCATTATTATTGTCCGAAATAATTTTGTTATGAGCTTAACAAACAATGATAATAATAATAATAATAATAATAATAATAATAATAATAATAATAATAATAATAATAATAATAATAATAACAATAATACAAAATTGAGGTAACACAAGTCATTTTCTTGCAGGTTTGAAGACTGAACTTAAAACATAACATTAATTAATTAAAAAAGGCATTATCCGTAATTGTTACATTTTTATTTAATAGGGTTCGGAAACTCATTCCATCAAGAACAGATGGAAAAACTATTTTGAGCAACTACTAAAATGTACATAGGCCAAATAGAAATTAATGGGACGAAATTCAAATAGAATCTGCTGAGTCATTTATATTCGAACTCACACTTTCTAAAGTCGAAACTGCAATAAAAAAACCTGAAAAAGTACAAGTCTTCAGCTATAGATCAAATTCCGGCAGAATTAATACAAGAGGGCGGTAGCGCATTATCTAGCGAAATTTATATGCTTGTATTAACTATTTTGGAAAAAGACATTGTACCAGAATAATGAAAGGAGTCCATAATTGTACCTATCTTTATAAAAGGGGAAAAGACTTACTGCAGTAACTTTCTAGGAATTTCACATTTGTTGACTTCGTACAAAATTTTGTCCAATATTCTTTAGAGAAGATTAACTCCTTACTTCGATTAAATTAATGGGGATCATCAGTGCGGTTTTATGCGTAATATGTCGACTATAATTGACCAGATTTTTTGTATTCGACAGATACTGGAGAAAAAATGGGAGTATAAGGGTAAAGTACATCAATTATTCATAGATTTCAAAAAGGCATATGACTCGGTTAAGAGAGAAGTGTTATATAATATTCTTATTGAATTTGGTATTCCAAAGAAACTAGTTTGATTAATTAAAATGTGTCTCAGTGAAACGTACAGCAGAGTCCGTATAGGCCAATTTCTGTCGGATGCTTTTCGAATTCACTGTGGGCTAAAGCAAGGAGATGCACTGTTTAACGTTTTAACTTTGCTCCAGATTATGTCATTAAAAAAGTCCAGGATAACAGAGAGGGTTTAGAATTGAACTGGTTACATAAACTGCTTCCTTATGCGGATGACGTGAATGTGTTAGGAGAACATTTACAAATTATTACAGAAAACACGGACATTTTACTTGAAGCAAGTAAAGAGATAGATTTGGAAGTAAATCCCGAAAGGACAAAGTATATGATTATGTCTCGTGACCAGATATTATACGAAATGAAAATATAAAAATTGGAAATTTATCCCTCGAAGAGGTGGAAAAATTCAAATATCTTGGAGCAGCAGTAACAATTATAAATGACATTCGGGAGGAAATTAAATGCAGAATAAATATGGGAAATGCCTAATATTATTCGGTTGATTGAGAGGCTTTTGTAATCAGTATGTTCTCAAAAATCTGAAAGTTAGAATTTATACCGGTTTTTACCAGTTGTTCTGTATGGTTGTGAAACTTGGACTCTCATTTTGAGAGAGGAACAGAGATTAAGGGTATTTGAGAATAAGGTGCTTAGAAAATTATTTGAGGATAATAGAGATGAAGTTACAAGAGAATGGAGAAAGTTACACAATATAGAACTGTACGCATTGTATTCTTCATATTCGTATTAGGAATATTAAATTCATACGTTTGAGATGGGCAGGGCATGTAGTACGTATGGACGAATCCAGAAATGCATAGAGAGTATTAATTGGGATGCCGGAGGGAAAAAGACTTTGGGGAGGCCGAGACATAGATGGGAGGATAATATAAGATGTATTTGGGGGAGGTGGGATATGATGGTAGAGAATGGATTAATCTTGCACAGGATAGGGACCGATGGCGGGCTTATGTGAGGGCGGCAATGAACCTCCGGGTTCCTTAAGAGCCATTTGTAAGTAAGTAAGAAAGTAAGGGTTCTGCAATATATCATGGAATTCTACACAATATTTCTAATTTTCCCTCTTTGCCAGAGCAGCTAGTACTTGCAAGATAATTTTAAATTTTGCAGTACGCCTAATTGTTGAGTAGTAGGCTACGACAGATATTATTTGTTTACAAATATCGAACACTGGTTTGTCTCAAGGGCAGACATCTGAAACTAATGAACTAAGATTTTCATCCTCGTGTGATCCTTGTTCCACCAATTTAAACTACACCTACTTTTCGTTAAAATATCAACATGTCTGAAATGACAAAGAATTATGTATGTGAAATTATCTCTACATACATAGCTACTTCAAGTAAAGATTAATATTACAGATGACAGTGATATCTTCTGTAAGCAGTCTTTCAATCTGCCACAAATCTGAGCCCCCATGTAACGTTGCCGCAATTACAACGCGGTGGCCTTCCAATCAAGTAGGCCGTGAACCGCTTCGTTCTCCTTGTGTAGAAAAAAGTCTGTTTTGGAAGGTCAAAATGACAATTTTTTTTAATTTTGCCGGCCTCTCCCGTCCAAACGCGGAGGATAGAGATTTGCCCTTTATACTGGAGATAGAGTTCGACAAGCTGTATTCACCGCACTCCTCGGCTTTGTTGTCACTACACGTACTGCGGAGTTATGGCGCCTAGAATGTCGACGGAAGGGTGGTTTAAACCCTTCTCCTTTCTTTCTCGAAAATCAGAAAGTGTTCGCGATTGCCATTTTGATTGTATCGTGTAAGAAGTAAGTAAAGGGGGAATACAGGGACCCATCCCGTTCCTCGGTATTGCCATTATTTCCGGAATTAGAGACTCAAATATTTCAGGTACCCAAAAATTAAGGCTAGAATAAAGTGCGGCGGATTTTACCGGTGATTACTAAGGAAGATGCGGGGATTCTACAGTTAAAATGGCGGGCCTCTGAGCCGCTTCGTTCTCCTTGTGTAGAAAAAAGTCTGTTGTCGAAGGTCAAAATGACCATTTTTTTAAATTTTGCCGGCCTCTCCCGTCCAAACGCAGGAGGATAGAGATTTGTCCTTTATATTGGAGATAGAGTTCAACGACCTGCATTCAAAGCACTCGTCGGCTTTGTTGTCACTACACGTACTGCGGAGTTATGGCGCGTAGAATGTCTTTTTTTCTCGAAAATCAGAAAGTGTTCGCGATTGCCATTTTGATTGTATCGTGTAAGAAGGAATTCAAGGGGGAATACAGGGCCCCATCCCGTTGCTCGGAATGGCCATTATTTTCGGAAGTAGAGACTCAAATATTTCAGGTACCCAAAAATGAAGGGTAGAAAAATGTGCGGCGGATTTGCTGGATTTTAGCGGTGATTACTAAGGGAGACGCGGGGATGCTACAGTTAAAATGGCGGGCCTCTGAGCCGCTTCGTTCTCCTTGTGTAGAAAAAAGTCTGTTTTGGAAGGTCAAAATGACCATTTTTTTTTAATTTTGCCGGCCTCTCCCGTCCAAACGCAGGAGGATAGAGATTTGTCCTTTATACTGGAGATAGAGTTAGACGAGCTGTATTCAAAGCACTCGTCGGCTTTGTTGTCACTACACGTACTGCGGAGTTATGGCGCCTAGAATGTCGGCGGAAGGGTGGTTTAAACCCTTCCCCTTTTTTTCTCGAAAATCAGAAAGTGTTCGCGATTGCCATTTTGATTGTGTCGTGTAAGAAGTAAGTCAAGGGGGAATAGAGGGCCCCATCCCGTTCCTCTGTATGGCCATTATTTCCGCAATGTGAGACTCACATATTTCAGGTACCCAAAAATTAAGGCTAGAAAAAAGTGCGGCGGATTTGCCGGATTTTAGCGGTGATTACTAAGGAAGATGCTGGGATGCTACAGTTAAAATGGCGGGCCTCTGAGCAGCTTCGTTCTCCTTGCGTAGAAAGAAGTCTGTTTTGGAAGTTCAAAATGACAATTTTTTTTAATTTTGCCGGCCTCTCCCGTCCAAACAAAGGAGGATAGAGATTTGTCCTTTATACTGGAGATAGAGTTCGACGAGCTGCATTCAAAGCACTCGTCGGCTTTGTTGTCACTACACGTACTGCGGAGTTATGGCGCCTGGAATGTCGGCGGAAGGGTGGTTTAAACCCTTCCCCTTTTTTTCTCGAAAATCGGAAAGTGTTCGCGATTGCCATTTTCATTGTATCGTGTAAGAAGAAAGTCAAGGGGGAATACAGGGCCCCATCCCGTTCCTCGATATGGCCAATATTTCCGGAATTAGAGACTGAAATATTTCAGGTGCCCAAAAATTAAGGCTAGAAAAAAGTGCGGCGGATTTTCCGGATTTTAGCGGTGATTACTAAGGGAGATGCGGGAATGCTACAGTTAAAATGGCGGGCCTCTCAGCCGCTTCGTTCTCCTTGTGTAGAAAAAGTTTGTCTGGGAAGGTCAAAATGACCAATTTTTTTAAATTTTGCCGGCCTCTCCCTTCCAAACGCAGGAGGATAGAGATTTGTCCTTTATACTGGACATAGAATTCGACGAGCTGTATTCAAAGCACTCGTCGGCTTTGTTGTCACTACACGTACTGCGGAGTTATGGCGCGTAGAATGTCTTTTTTTCTCGAAAATCAGAAAGTGTTCGCGATTGCCATTTTGATTGTATCGTGTAAGAAGGAAGTCAAGGGGGAATACAGGGCCCCATCCCGTTGCTCGGAATGGCCATTATTTTCGGAAGTAGAGACTCAAATATTTCAGGTACCCAAAAATGAAGGGTAGAAAAATGTGCGGCGGATTTGCTGGATTTTAGCGGTGATTACTAAGGGAGACGCGGGGATGCTACAGTTAAAATGGCGGGCCTCTGAGCCGCTTCGTTTTCCTTGTGTAGAAAAAAGTCTGTTTTGGAAGGTCAAAATGATCATTTTTTTTTAATTTTGCCGGCCTCTCCCGTCCAAACGCAGGAGGATAGAGATTTGTCCTTTATACTGGAGATAGAGTTAGACGAGCTGTATTCAAAGCACTCGTCGGCTTTGTTGTCACTACACGTACTGCGGAGTTATGGCGTCTAGAATAATGTCGGAAGGTTGGTTTAAACCCTTCCCCTTTTTTTCTCGAAAATCAGAAAGTGTTCGCGATTGCCATTTTGATTGTGTCGTGTAAGAAGTAAGTCAAGGGGGAATAGAGGGCCCCATCCCGTTCCTCTGTATGGCCATTATTTCCGCAATGAGAGACTCACATATTTCAGGTACCCAAAAATTAAGGCTAGAAAAAAGTGCGGCGGATTTGCCGGATTTTAGCGGTGATTACTAAGGAAGATGCTAGGATGCTACAGTTAAAATAGCGGGCCTCTGAGCCGCTTCGTTCTCCTTGTGTAGAAAGAAGTCTGTTTTGGAAGTTCAAAATGACCATTTTTTTTTAATTTTGCCGGCCTCTCCCGTCCAAACAAAGGAGGATAGAGATTTGTCCTTTATACTGGAGATAGAGTTCGACGAGCTGTATTCAACGCTCTCGTCGGCCTTGTTGTCACTACACGTACTGCGGAGTTATGGCGGCTAGGATGTCGGCGGAAGGGTGGTTTTTTTTCTCGAAAATCAGAAAGTGTTCGCGATTGCCATTTTGATTGTATCGTGTAAGAAGTAAGTCGAGGGGGAATACAGGGCCCCATCCCGTTCCTCGGAATGGCGATTATTTTCGGAATGAGAGACTCAAATATTTCAGGTACCCAAAAATTAAGGGTTGAAAAAAGTGCGGCGATTTTCCGAATTTTAGCGGTGATTACTAAAGGAGATGCGGGGATGCTACAGTTAAAATGGCGGGCCTCTGAGCCGCTTCGTTGTCCTTGTGTAGAAAGAAGTCTGATTCGGAAGGTCAAAATAACCATTTTTTTTTAATTTTGCCGGCCTCTCCCGTCCAAACGCAGGAGGATAGAGATTTGTCCTTTATACTGGAGATAGAGTTCGACGAGCTGTATTCAACGCTCTCGTCGGCCTTGTTGTCACTACACGTACTGCGGAGTTATGGCGGCTAGGATGTCGGCGGAAGGGTGGTTTTTTTTCTCGAAAATCAGAAAGTATTCGCTATTGCCATTTTGATTGTATCGTGTAAGAAATAAGTCAAGGGGGAATACAGGGCCCCATCCCGTTCCTCGCAATGGCCATTATTTTCGGAATTAGAGACTGAAATATTTCAGGTACCCAAAAATTAAGGCTAGAAAAAAAAAAATTGCGGCAGATTTGCCGGATTTTAGCGGTGATTACTAAGGAAGATGCTAGGATGCTACAGTTAAAATGGCGGGCCTTTGAGCCGCTTCATTGTCCTTCTGTTGAAAAAAGTCTGTTTTGGAAGGTGAAAATGACCATTTTTTTTAATTTTGCCGGCCTCTCCCGTCCAAACGCAGGAGGATAGAAATTTGTCCTTTATACTGGAGATAGAGTTCGAGTTTTTTCTCGAAAATCAGAAAGTGTTCGCGATTGCCATTTTGATTGTGTCGTGTAAGAAGTAAGTAAAGGGGGAATACAGGGCCCCATCCCGTTCCTCGGTATGGCCATTATTTCCGGAATTAGAGACTCAAATAATTCAGGTACCCAAAAATTAAGGGTAGAAAAAACTGCTGCGGATTTGCCGAATTTTAGCGGTGATTACTAAGGAAGATGCGGGGATGCTACAGTTAAAATAGCGGGCCTCTGAGCCGCTTCATTGTCCTTCTGTAGAAAAAAGTCTGTTTTGGAAGGTGAAAATGACCATTTTTTTTTAATTTTGCCGGCCTCTCCCGTCCAAACGCAGGAGGATAGAGATTTGTCCTTTATACTGGAGATAGAGTTCGACGAGCTGCATTCAACGCACTCGTCGGCTTTGTTGTCACTACACGTACTGCGGAGTTATTGCGCCTAGAATGTCATCGGAAGGCTGGTTTAAACCCTTCCCCTTTTTTTCTCGAAAATCAGAAAGTGTTCGCGATTGCCATTTTGATTGTGTCGTGTAAGAAGTAAGTAAAGGGGGAATACAGGGCCCCATCCCGTTCTTCGGTATGGCCATTATTTCCGGAATTAGAGACTCAAATATTTCAGGTACCCAAAAATTAAGGGTAGAAAAAACTGCTGCGGATTTGCCGGATTTTAGCGGTGATTACTAAGGAAGATGCGGGGATGCTACAGTTAAAATAGCGGGCCTCTGAGCCGCTTCGTTGTCCTTGTGTAGAAAAAAGTCTGTTTTGGAAGGTGAAAATGATCATTTTTTTTAATTTTGCCGGCCTCTCCCGTCCGAACGCAGGAGGATAGAGATTTGTCCTTTATACTGGAGATAGAGTTCGACGAGCTGTATTCAAAGCACTCGTCGGCTTTGTTGTCACTACACGTACTGCGGAGGTATGGCGCCTAGAATGTCGGCGGAAAATCAGAAAGTGTTCGCGATTGCCATTTTGATTGTGTCGTGGTAGAAGTAAGTAAAGGGGGAATACAGGGACCCATCCCGTTCCTTGGTATGGCCATTATTTCCGGAATTGGAGACTCAAATATATCAGGTACCCAAAAATTAAGGCTAGAATAAAGTGCGGGGGATTTTCCGGATTTTAGCGGTGATTACTAAGGAAGATGCGGAGATGCTACAGTTAAAATAGCGGGCCTCTGAGCCGCTTCATTGTCCTTCTGTAGAAAAAAGTCTGTTTTGGAAGGTGAAAATGACCATTTTTTAAATTTTGCCGGCCTCTCCCGTCCAAACGCAGGAGGATAGAGATTTGTCCTTTATACTGGAGATAGAGCTCGACGAGCTGTATTCAAAGCACTCGTCGGTTTTGTTGTCACTACAGGTACTGCTGAGTTATGGCGCCTAGAATGTCGGCGGAAGTGTGGTATAAACCTCTCCCCTTTTTTTCCCGAAAATCAGAAAGTGTTCGCGATTGCCATTTTGATTGTATTGTGTGAGAAGTAAATCAAGGGGGAATAGAGGGCCCCATCCCGTTCCTCTGTATGGCTATTATTTCCGGAATTAGAGACTCAAATATTTCAGGTACCTAAAAATTAAGGCTAAAAAAAAGTGCGGCGGGTTTGCCGGATTTTAGCGGTGATTACTAAGGAAGATCCTAGGATGCTACAGTTAAAATGGCGGGCCTCTGAGATGCTTCGTTCTCCTTGTGTAGAAAAAAGTCTGTTTTGGAATGTCAAAATGACCATTTTTTGTTTATTTTGCCGGCCTCTCCCGTCCAAACGCATAGAGATTTGTCCTTTATACTGGAGATAGAGTTCGACAAGCTGTATTCACCGCACTCGTCGGCTTTGTTGTCACTACAAGTACTGCCGAGTTATGGCGCCTAGAATGTCGACGGAAGGGTGGTTTAAACCCTTCCCCTTTTTTTCTCGAAAATCAGAAAGTGTTCGCGATTGCCATTTTGATTGTATCGTGTAAGAAGTAAGTCAAGGGGGAATACAGGGACCCATCCTGTTCCTTGGTATGGCCATTATTTCCGGAATTGGAGACTCAAATATATCAGGTACCCAAAAATTAAGGCTAGAATAAAGTGCGGGGGATTTTCCTGATTTTAGCGGTGATTACTAGGAAGATGCGGGGATGCTACAGTTAAAATAGCGGGCCTCTGAGCCGCTTCATTGTCCTTGTGTAGAAAAAAGTCTGTTTTGGAATGTCAAAATGACCATTTTTTTTAATTTTGCCGGCCTCTCCCGTCCAAACGCAGGAGGATAGAGATTTGTCCTTTATACTGGAGATAGAGTTCGACGAGCTGTATTCAAAGCACTCGTCGGCTTTGTTGTCACTACACGTACTGCGGAGGTATGGCGCCTAGAATGTCGGCGTAAGGGTGGTTTAAGCCCCTCCCCTTTTTTCTCGAAAATCAGAAAGTGTTCGCGATTGCCATTTTGATTGTGTCGTGTAAGAAGTAAGTAAAGGGGGAATACAGGGCCCCATCCCGTTCCTCGGTATGGCTATTATTTCCGGAATTAGAGACTCAAATATTTCAGGTACCTAAAAATTAAGGCAAAAAAAAAGTGCGGCGGATTTGCCGGATTTTAGCGGTGATTACTAAGGAAGATCCTAGGATGCTACAGTTAAAATGGCGGGCCTCTGAGCTGCTTCGTTCTCCTTGTGTAGAAAAAAGTCTGTTTTGGGAGGTCAAAATGACCATTTTTTTTTTAATTTTGCCGGCCTCTCCCGTCCAAACGCATAGAGATTTGTCCTTTATACTGGAGATAGAGTTCGACAAGCTGTATTCACCGCACTCGTTGGATTTGTTGCCACTACAAGTACTGCGGAGTTATGGCGCCTAGATTGTCGACGGAAGGGTGGTTTAAACCCTTCCCCTTTTTTTCTCGAAAATCAGAAAGTGTTCGCGATTGCCATTTTGATTGTGTCGTGTAAGAAGTAAGTAAAGGGGGAATACAGGGCCCCATCCCGTTCCTCGGTATGGCCATTATTTCCGGAATTAGAGACTCAAATATTTCAGGTACCCAAAAATTAAGGGTAGAAAAAACTGCTGCGGATTTGCCGAATTTTAGCGGTGATTACTAAGGAAGATGCGGGGATGCTACAGTTAAAATAGCGGGCCTCTGAGCCGCTACATTGTCCTTCTGTAGAAAAAAGTCTGTTTTGGAAGGTGAAAATGACCATTTTTTTAATTTTACCGGCCTCTCCCGTCCAAACGCAGGAGGATAGAGATTTGTCCTTTATACTGGAGATAGAGTTCGACGAGCTGTATTCAAAGCACTCGTCGGTTTTGTTGTCACTACAGGTACTGCTGAGTTATGGCGCCTAGAATGTCGGCGGAAGTGTGGTTTAAACCTCTCCCCTTTTTTTCCCGAAAATCAGAAAGTGTTCGCGATTGCCATTTTGATTGAATTGTGTGAGAAGTAAATCAAGGGGGAATAGAGGGCCCCATCCCGTTCCTCTGTATGGCTATTATTTCCGGAATTAGAGACTCAAATATTTCAGGTACCTAAAAATTAAGGCTAAAAAAAGTGCGGCGGATTTGCCGGATTTTAGCGGTGATTACTAAGGAAGATCCTAGGATGCTACAGTTAAAATGGCGGGCCTCTGAGCTGCTTCGTTCTCCTTGTGTAGAAAAAAGTCTGTTTTGGAAGGTCAAAATGACCATTTTTTTTTAATTTTGCCGGCCTCTCCCGTCCAAACGCATAGAGATTTGTCCTTTATACTGGAGATAGAGTTCGACAAGCTGTATTCACCGCACTCGTCGGCTTTGTTGTCACTACAAGTACTGCGGAGTTATGACGCCTAGAATGTCGACGGAAGGGTGGTTTAAACCCTTCCCCTTTTTTTCTCGAAAATCAGAAAGTGTTCGCGATTGCCATTTTGATTGTATCGTGTAAGAAGTAAGTCAAGGGGAATACAGGGACCCATCCTGTTCCTTGGTATGGCCATTATTTCCGGAATTGGAGACTCAAATATATCAGGTACCCAAAAATTAAGGCTAGAATAAAGTGCGGGGGATTTTCCGGATTTTAGCGGTGATTACTAAGGAAGATGCGGGGATGCTACAGTTAAAATAGCGGGCCTCTGAGCCGCTTCATTGTCCTTCTGTAGAAAAAAGTCTGTTTTGGAAGGTGAAAATGACCATTTTTTTTAATTTTGCTGGCCTCTCCCGTCCAAACGCAGGAGGATAGAGATTTGTCCTTTATACTGGAGATAGAGTTCGACGAGCTGCATTCAACGCTCTCGTCGGCTTTGTTGTCACTACACGTACCGCGGAGTTATGGCGCCTAGATGTTGTCGGAAGGGTGGTTTAAACCCTTCCCCTTTTTTTCTCGAAAATCAGAAAGTGTTCGCGATTGCCATTTTGATTGTGTCGTGTAGTAAGTCAGTAAAGGGGGAATACGGGGCCCCATCACGTTCCTCGGTATGGCCATTATTTCCGGAATTAGAGACTCAAATATTTCAGGTACCCAAAAATTAAGGGTAGAAAAAACTGCTGCGGATTTGCCAGATTTTAGCGGTGATTACTAAGGAAGATGCGGGGATGCTATAGTTAAAATAGCGGGCCCCTGAGCCGCTTTATTGTCCTTCTGTAGAAAAAAGTCTGTTTTGGAAGGTGAAAATGATCATTTTTTTAATTTTGCCGGCCTCTCCCGTCCAAACGCAGGAGGATAGAGATTTGTCCTTTATACTGGAGATAGAGTTCGACGAGCTGTATTCAAAGCACTCGTTGGATTTGTTGCCACTACAAGTACTGCGGAGTTATGGCGCCTAGAATGTCGACGGAAGGGTGGTTTAAACCTCTCACCTTTTTTTCCCGAAAATCAGAAAGTGTTCGCGATTGCCATTTTGATTGTATTGTGTGAGAAGTAAATCAAGGGGGAATAGAGGGCCCCATCCCGTTCCTCTGTATGGCTATTATTTCCGGAATTAGAGACTCAAATAATTCAGGGGCCCAAAAATTAAGGCTAGAAAAAAGTGCTGCGGATTTTCGGGATTTTAGCGGTGATTAATAAGGGAGATGCGGGGATGCTACAGTTAAAATAGCGGGCCTCTGAGCCGCTTCGTTGTCCTTGTGTAGAAAAAAGTCTGTTTTGGAATGTCAAAATGACCATTTTTTTTAATTTTGCCGGCCTCTCCCGTCCAAACGCAGGAGGATAGAGATTTGTCCTTTAAACTGGAGATAGAGTTCGACGAGCTGTATTCAAAGCACTCGTCGGCTTTGTTGTCACTACACGTACTGCGGAGGTATGGCGCCTAGAATGTCGGCGTAAGGGTGGTTTAAGCCCCTCCCCTTTTTTCTCGAAAATCAGAAAGTGTTCGCGATTGCCATTTTGATTGTGTCGTGTAAGAAGTAAGTAAAGGGGGAATACAGGGCCCCATCCCGTTCCTCGGTATGGCTATTATTTCCGGAATTAGAGACTCAAATATTTCAGGTACCTAAAAATTAAGGCTAAAAAAAAGTGCGGCGGTTTTGCCGGATTTTAGCGGTGATTACTAAGGAAGATCCTAGGATGCTACAGTTAAAATGGCGGGCCTCTGAGCTGCTTAGTTCTCCTTGTGTAGAAAAAAGTCTGTTTTGGGAGGTCAAAATGACCATTTTTTTTTTTAATTTTGCCGGCCTCTCCCGTCCAAACGCATAGAGATTTGTCCTTTATACTGGAGATAGAGTTCGACAAGCTGTATTCACCGCACTCGTTGGATTTGTTGCCACTACAAGTACTGCGGAGTTATGGCGCCTAGAATGTCGACGGAAGGGTGGTTTAAACCCTTCCCCTTTTTTTCTCGAAAATCAGAAAGTGTTCGCGATTGCCATTTTGATTGTATCGTGTAAGAAGTAAGTCAAGGGGGAATACAGGGACCCATCCCGTTCCTCGGTATGGCCATTGTTTCCGGAATTAGAGACTCAAATATATCAGGTACCCAAAAATTAAGGCTAGAATAAAGTGCGGGGGATTTTCCGGATTTTAGCGGTGATTACTAAGGAAGATGCGGGGATGCTACAGTTAAAATAGCGGGCCCCTGAGCCGCTTCATTGTCTTTCTGTTGAAAAAAGTCTGTTTGGGAAGGTGAAAATGACCATTTTTTTTTTAAATTTGCCCGCCTCTCCCGTCCAAACGCAGGAGGATAGAAATTTGTCCTTTATACTGGAGATAGAGTTCGAGTTTTTTCTCGAAAATCAGAAAGTTTTCGCGATTGCCATTTTGATTGTGTCGTGTAAGAGGTAAGTAAAGGGGGAATACAGGGCCCCATCCCGTTCCTCGGTATGGCCATTATTTCCGCAATTAGAGACTCAAATAATTCAGGTACCCAAAAATTAAGGGTAGAAAAAACTGCTGCGGATATGCCGAATTATAGCGGTGATTACTAAGGAAGTTGCGGGGATGCTACAGTTAAAATAGCGGGCCTCTGAGCCCCTTCATTGTCGGTCTGTAGAAAAAAGTCTGTTTTGGAAGGTGAATATGACCATTTTTTTTTAATTTCGCCGGCCTCTCCCGTCCAAACGCAGGAGGATAGAGATTTGTCCTTTATATTGGAGATAGAGTTCGACGAGCTGCATTCAACGCAGTCGTCGGCTTTGTTGTCACTACACGTACCGCGGAGTTATGGCGCCTAGAATGTCGTAGGAAGTGTGGTTTAAACCCTTCCCCTTTTTTTCTCGAAAATCAGAAAGTGTTCGCGATTGCCATTTTGATTGTATCGTTTAAGAAGTAAGTCAAGGGGAAATACAGGGACCCATCCCGTTCCTCGGTATGGCCATTATTTCCGGAATTAGAGACTCAAATATATCAGGTACCCAAAAATTAAGGCTAGAATAAAGTGCGGGGGATTTCCGGATTTTAGCGGTGATTACTAAGGAAGATGCGGGGATGCTACAGTTAAAATAGCGGGCCTCTGAGCCGCTTCATTGTCCTCCTGTACAAAAAAGTCTGTTTTGGAAGGTGAAAATGACCATTTTTTAAATTTTGCCGGCCTCTCCCGTCCAAACGCAGGAGGATAGAGATTTGTCCTTTATACTGGAGATAGAGTTCGACGAGCTGTATTCAAAGCACTCGTCTGTTTTGTTGTCACTACAGGTACTGCTGAGTTATGGCGCCTAGAATGTCGGCGGAAGTGTGGTTTCAACCTCTCCCCTTTTTTTTTCCCGAAAATCAGAAAGTGTTCGCGATTGCCATTTTGATTGTATTGTGTGAGAAGTCAATCAAGGGGGAATAGAGGGCCCCATCCCGTTCCTCTGTATGGCTATTATTTCCGAAATTAGAGACTCAAATATTTCAGGTACCTAAAAATTAAGGCTAAAAAAAGTGCGGCGGATTTGCCGGATTTTAGCAGTGATTACTAAGGAAGATCCTAGGATGCTACAGTTAAAATGGCGGGCCTCTGAGCTGCTTCGTTCTCCTTGTGTAGAAAAAAGTCTGTTTTGGAAGGTGAAAATGACCATTTTTTAAAATTTTGCCGGCCTCTCCCGTCCAAACGCAGGAGGATAGGGATTTGTCCTTTATGCTGGAGATAGAGTTCGACGAGCTGCATTCAACGCACTCGTCGGCTTTGTTGTCACTACACGTACCGCGGAGTTATGGCGCCTAGAATGTCGTCGGAAGGGTTTTTTTCTCGATAATCAGAAAGTGTTCGCGATTGCGATTTTGATTGTGTCGTGTAAGAAGTAAGTAAAGGGGGAATACAGGGCCCCATCCCGTTCCTCGGTATGGCCATTATTTCCGGAATTAGAGGCTCAAATATTTCAGGTACCCAAAAATTAAGGGTAGAAAAAACTGCAGCGGATTTGCCGGATTTTAGCGGTGATTACTAAGGAAGATGCGGGGATGCTACAGTTAAAATAGCAGGCCTCTGAGCCGCTTCATTGTCCTTCTGTAGAAAAAAGTCTGTTTTGGAAGGTGAAAATGACCATTTTTTTAATTTTGCCGGCCTCTCCCGTCCAAACGCAGGAGGATAGAGATTTGTCCTTTATACTGGAGATAGAGTTCGACGAGCTGTATTCAAAGCACTCGTCGGTTTTGTTGTCACTACAGGTACTGCTGAGTTATGGCGCCTAGAATGTCGACGGAAGGGTGGTTTAAACCCTTCCCCTTTTTTTCTCGAAAATCAGAAAGTGTTCGCGGTTGCCATTTTGATTGTATCGTGTGAGAAGTAAGTCAAGGGGGAATACAGGCACCCATCCCGTTCCTTGGTATGGCCATTATTTCCGGAATTGGAGACTCAAATATATCAGGTACCCAAAAATTAAGGCTAGAATAAAGTGCGGGGGATTTTCCGGATTTTAGCGGTGATTACTAAGGAAGATGCGGGGATGCTACAGTTCAAATAGTGGGCCTCTGAGCGGCTACATTGTCCTTCTGTAGAAAAAAGTCTGTTTTGGAAGGTGAAAATGACCATTTTCTTTAATTTTGCAGGCCTCTCCCGTCCAAACGCAGGAGGATAGAGATTTGTCCTTTATACTGGAGATAGAGTTCGACGAGCTCTATTCAAAGCACTCGTCGTCTTTGTTGTCACTACACGTACTGCGGAGGTATGGCGCCTAGAATGTCGGCGGAAGGGTGGTTTAAACCCTTCCCCTTTTTTTCTCGAAAATCGGAAAGTGTTCGCGATTGCCATTTTAATTGTGTCGTGTAAGAAGTAAGTAAAGGGGGAATACAGGGCCCCATCCCGTTCCTCGGTATTGCCATTATTTCCGGAATTAGAGACTCAAATATTTCAGGTACCCAAAAATTAAGGGTAGAAAAAACTGCTGCAGATTTGCCGGATTTTAGCGGTGATTACTAAGGAAGATGCGGGGATGCTACAGTTAAAATAGGGGGCCTCTGAGCCGCTTCGTTGTCCTTGTGTAGAAAAAAGTCTGTTTTGGAAGGTGAAAAAGACCATTTTTTTTAATTTTGCCGGCCGCTCCCGTCCAAACGCAGGAGGATAGAGATTTGTCCTTTATACTGGAGATAGAGTTCGACGAGCTGTATTCAAAGCACTCGTCGGCTTTGTTGTCATTGCAGGTAGTGCGGAGTTATGGCGCCTAGAATGTCGGCGGAAGGGTGGTTAAACCCTTCCCCCCTTTTTCTCAAAAATCAGAAAGTGCTCGCGATTGCCATTTTGATTGTATCATGTAAGAAGTATGTCAAGAGGGAATACAGGGCGCCATCCCGATCCTCGGAATGGACATTGTTTTCGGAATTAGAGACTCTAATATTTCAGGTACCCAAAAATTAGAGTCTAAAAAAAAGTGCGGCGGATTTGCCGGATTTTAGCGGTGATTACTAAGGAAGATCCTAGGATGCCACAGTTAAAATGGCGGGCCTCTGAGCTGCTTCGTTCACCTTGTGTAGAAAAAAGTCTGTTTTGGAAGGTCAAAACGACCATTTTTTTAATTTTGCTGGCCTCTCCCGTCCAAACGCATAGAGATTTGTCCTTTATACTGGAGATAGAGTTCGACAAGCTGTATTCACCGCACTCGTCGGCTTTGTTGTCACTACAAGTACTGCGGAGGTATGGCGCCTAGAATGTCGACGGAAGGGTGGTTTAAACCCTTCCCCTTTTTTTCTCGAAAATCAGAAAGTGTTCGCGATTGCCATTTTGATTGTATCTTGTAAGAAGTAAGTCAAGGAGGAATACAGGGACCCATCCCGTTCCTCGGTATGGCCATTATTTCCGGAATTAGAGACTCAAATATTTTAGGTACCCAAATGTTAAGGGTAGAAAAAACTGCTGCGGATTTGCCGGATTTTAGCGGTGATTACTAAGGAAGATGCGGGGATGCTACAGTTAAAATAGCGGGCCTCTGAGCCGCTTCATTGTCCTGTAGAAAAAAGTCTGTTTTGGAAGGTGAAAATGACCATTTTTTTTTAATTTTGCCGGCCTCTCCCGTCCAAACGCAGGAGGATAGAGATTTGTCCTTTATACTGGAGATAGAGTTCGACGAGCTGTATTCAAAGCACTCGTCGGCTTTGTTGTCACTACACGTACTGCGGAGGTATGGCGCCTAGAATGTCGTCGGAAGGGTGGTTTAAACCCTTCCCCTTTTTTTCTCGAAAATCAGAAAGTGATCGCGATTGCGATTTTGATTGTGTCGTGTAAGAAGTAAGTAAAGGGGGAATACAGGGCCCCATCCCATTCCTCGGTATGGCCATTATTTCCGGAATTAGAGACTCAAATATTTCAGGTACCCAAAAATTAAGGGTAGAAAAAGCTGCTGCGGATTTGCCGAATTTTAGCGGTGATTACTAAGGAAGATGCGGGGATGCTACAGTTAAAATAGCGGGCCTCTGAGCCGCTTCATTGTCCTTCTGTAGAAAAAAGTCTGTTTTGGAAGGTGATAATGACCATTTTTTAAATTTTGCCGGCCTCTCCCGTCCAAACGCAGGAGGATAGAGATTTGTCCTTTATACTGAAGATAGAGTTCGACGAGCTGTATTCAAAGCACTCGTCGGTTTTGTTGTCACCACAGGTACTGCTGAGTTATGGCGCCTAGAATGTCGGCGGAAGTGTGGTTTAAACCTCTCCCCTTTTTTTCCCGAAAATCAGAAAGTGTTCGCGATTGCCATTTTGATATTAACGTGTAAGAAGTAAGTCAAGGGGGAATACAGGGCCCCATCCCGTTCCTCGGTATGGCCATTATTTCCGGAATTAGAGACTCAAATATTTCAGGTGCCCAAAAATTAAGCCTAGAAAATAGTTCGGCGGATTTGCCGGATTTTAGCGGTGATTACTAAGGAAGATGCGGGGATGCTACAGTTAAAAAGGCGGGCCTCTGAGCCGCTTCGTTCTCCTTGTGTAGAAAAAAGTCTGTTTTGGAAGGTCAAAATGACCATTTTTTTTTTATAATTTTGCCGGCCTCTCACGTCCAAACGCAGGAGGATAGAGATTTGTCATTTATACTGGAGATAGAGTTCGAAGACCTGCATTCAACGCTCTCGTCGGCTTTGTTTTCACTACACGTACTGCGGAGTTATGGCGCCTAGAATGTCGTCGGAAGGGTGGTTTAAACCTCTCCCCTTTTTTCTCGAAAATCAGAAAGTGTTCGCGATTGCCATTTTGATTGTATCGTGTGAGAAGTAAATCAAGGGGGAATAGAGGGCCCCATCCCGTTCCTCTGTATTGCCATTATTTCCGGAATTAGAGACTCAAATATTTCAGGTACCCAAAAGTTAAGGGTAGAAAAAACTGCTGCGGATTTGCCGAATCTTAGCGGTGATTACTAAGGAAGATGCGGGGATGCTACAGGTAAAATAGTGGGCCTCTGAGCCGCTTCATTGTCCTTCTGTAGAAAAAAGTCTGTTTTGGAAGGTGAAAATGACCATTTTTTTTAATTTTGCCGGCCTCTCCCGTCCAAACGCAGGGGGATAGTGATTTGTCCTTTATACTGGAGATGGAGTTCGACGAGCTGCATTCAACGCACTCGTCGGCTTTGTTGTCACTACACGTACTGCGGAGTTATGGCGCCTAGAATGTCGTCGGAAGGGTGGTTTAAACCCTTCCCCTTTTTTTCTCGAAAATCAGAAAGTGTTCGCGATTGCCATTTTGATTGTATTGTGTGAGAAGTAAATCAAGGGGGAATAGAGGGCCCCATCCCGTTCCTCTGTATGGCTATTATTTCCGGAATTAGAGACTCAAATATTTCAGGTGCCCAAAAATTAAGCCTAGAAAAAAGTTCGGCGGATTTGCCGGATTTTAGCGGTGATTACTAAGGGAGATGCGGGGATGCTACAGTTAAAATAGCGGGCCTCTGAGCCGCTTCGTTGTCCTAGTGTAGAAAAAAGTCTGTTTTGGAAGGTGAAAATGATCATTTTTTTTCATTTTGCCAGCCTCTCCCGTCCGAACGCAGGAGGATAGAGATTTGTCCTTTATACTGGAGATAGAGTTCGACGAGCTGCATTCAACGCACTCGTCGGCATTGTTGTCACTACACGTACCGCGGAGTTATGGCGCCTAGAATGTCGTCGGAAGGGTGGTTTAAACCCTTCCCCTTTTTTTCTCGAATATCAGAAAGTGTTCGCTATTGCCATTTTGATTGTGTCGTGTAAGAGGTAAGTAACGGGGGAATACAGGGCCCCATCCCGTTCCTCGGTATGGCCATTATTTCCGGAATTAGAGACTCAAATATTTCAGGTACCCAAAAATTAAGGGTAGAAAAAACTGCTGCGGATTTGCCGAATTTTAGCGGTGATTACTAAGGAAGATGCGGGGATGCTGCAGTTGAAATAGCGGGGCTCTGAGCCGCTTCATTGTCCTTCTGTAGAAAAAAGTCTGTTTTGGAAGGTGAAAATGACCATTTTTTTAAATTTTGCCGGCCTCTCCTGTCCAAACGCAGGAGGATAGATATTTGTCCTTTATACTGGAGATAGAGTTCGACGAGCTGTATTCAAAGCACTCGTCGGTTTTGTTGTCACTACAGGTACTGCGGAGTTATGGCGCCTAGAATGTCGGCGGAAGTGTGGTTTAAACCTCTCCCCTTTTTTTCCCGAAAATCAGAAAGTGTTCGCGATTGCCATTTTGATTGTATCGTGTGAGAAGTAAGTAAAGGGGGAATACAGGGCCCCATCCCGTTCCTCTGTATGGCTATTATTTCCGGAATTAGAGACTCAAATATTTCAGGTACCTAAAAATTAAGGCTAAAAAAAAGAGCGGCGGATTTGCCGGATTTTAGCGGTGATTACTAAGGAAGATCCTAGGATGCTACAGTTAAAATGGCGGGCCTCTGAACTGCTTCGTTCTCCTTGTGTAGGAAAAAGTCTGTTTTGGAAGGTCAAAATGACCATTTTTTTTTAATTTTGCCGGCCTCTCCCGTCCAAACGCATAGATATTTGTCCTTTATACTGGAGATAGAGTTCGACAAGCTGTATTCACCGCACTCGTCGGCTTTGTTGTCACTACTAGTACTGCGGAGTTATGGCGCCTAGAATGTCGGCGGAAGTGTGTTTACCTTCCCCTTTTTTTCTCGAAAATCAGAAATTGTACGGGATTGCCATTTTGATTGTATCGTGTAAGAAGTAAGTCAAGGGGGAATACAGGGCCCCATCCCGTTCCTCGGTATGGCCATTATTTTGCGGAATTAGAGACTCAAATAATTCAGGTGCCAAAAAATTAAGCCTAGAAAAAAGTTCGACGGATTTGCCGTATTTTTTCGTTGATTACTAAGGGAAATGCGGGGATGCTACAGTTAAAATAGCGGGCCTCTGAGCCGCTTCGTTGTCCTTGTGTAGAAAAAAGTCTGTTTTGAAAGATCAAAATGACCATTTTTTTTTATTTTGCCGGCCTCTCCCGTCCAAACGCAGGAGGATAGAGATTTGTCCTTTGTACGGGAGATAGAGTTCGACGAGCTGTATTCAACACACTCGTCGGCTTTGTTGTCACTACACGTACTGCGGAGTTATGGCGCCTAGAATGTCGGCGGAAGGGTGGTTTAAACCCTTCCCCTTTTTTTCTCGAAAATCAGAAAGTGTTAGCGATTGCCATTTTGATTGTATAGTGTAAGAAGTAAGTCAAGGGGGAATATAGGGCCCCATCCCGTTCCTCTGTATGGCTATTATTTCCGGAATTAGAGACTCAAATATTTCAAGTGCCCAAAAATTAAGCCTAGAAAAAAATTCGGCGTACTTGCCGGATTTTAGCGGTGATTACTAAGGGAGATGCTGGGATGCTACAGTTAAAATAGCGGGCCTTTGAGCCGCTTCGTTGTCCTTGTGTAGAAAGAAGTCTGTTTTGGAAGGTGAAAATGACCATTTTTTTTTAATTTTGCCGGCCTCTCCCGTCCGAACGCAGGAGGATAAAGATTTGTCCTTTATACGGGAGATAGAGTTCGACGAGCTGTATTCAAAGCACTCGTCGGCTTTGTTGTCGCTACAAGTACTGCGGAGTTATGGCGCCTAGAATGTCGGCGGATGGATGGTTCTCTCCCCTTTTTTTTCCCGAAAATCAGAAAGTGTTCGCGATTGCCATTTTCATTGAATCGTGTAAGAAGTAAGTCAAGGAGGAATACAGGGCCCCATCCCTTTCCTCGGTATGGCCATTATTTTCGGAATTAGAGACTCAGATATTTCAGGTACCCAAAAATTAAGGGTAGAAAAAAGAGCGGCGGATTTGCCGGATTTTAGCGGTGTTTACTAATTGAGATGCGGGGATGCTACAGTTAAAATGGCGGGCCTCTGAGCCGCTTCGTTGTCCTTGTGTAGAAAAAAGTCTGTTTTGGAAGGTCAAAATGACCACTTTTTTTAATTTTGCCGGCCTCTCCCGTCCAAACGCAGGTGGATAGAGATTTGTCCTTTATACTGGAGATAGAGTTCGACGAGCTGTATTCAAAGCACTCGGCGGCTTTGCTGTCGCTACAAGTACTGCGGAGGTATGGCGCCTAGAATGCCGGCGGAAAGTTAGTTTAAACACTTCCCCTTTTTTCCTCGAAAATCAGAAAGTGTTCGCGATTGCCATTTTCATTGTATCGTGTTATAAGTAAGTCAAGGGGGAATACAGGGCCCCATCCCGTTCCTCGGTATGGCCATTATTTCCGGAATCCATCCTACCATCAATTCCATCCATCCATTCTATCAATTCCATTCCATCTATCCATCAATTCCGTCCATCCATCAATTCCATTCCATCTGCTCCATCACTTCCAACCATCCTTTCATCCATTAATTCCATTCAGTCCATCAATTCCATTCCATCCATCCTTCCATTAATTCTATCCCTCCGTTCATCCCATCCATTCCATGAAATCCATTCCATCAATTCCATCCAACCATTCCATCAATTCCATCCAATACATTAGTTCCATTCCATCAATTTAATGCATCCATCCATCAATTCCATCCATCCAGTCCATCAATTCCATACCACCCATTCCATCAATTTCAACCATCCATCAATTCCATTCCATCAATTCCATCTATCCATCCATCAATTCCATACATCCATTCTATCAATTTAATTCCATCCATTCCAAGCATTCATCCATCCATTCCATCCATTAATCCATATCATCAATCGATCTATTCCATCAATTCCATCGATCCATCCATCAATTCCATTCCATGAATTCCATCCATCCATCAATTCCTTCCATCCATGCATTCCATCAATTCCATGCATCCATTCATCCATGAATTCGATCCATCCATTCCATTAATTCTATCCATCCATTCCATCAGTTTCATTTCATCCTTCCATTCCATCAATTCCATTATTAATGCAATTCCATCCATTCCATCAATTCCATTTTATCCGTTCCATCAATTCCATCCATTCATTCCATCAATTCCATTAAATCCATTCTATCAATTCCATCCATTCCATGCATCCATCAATTCCATCCATCCATCAATTCCGTTTATTCATCCATTCCATCCATCCATCAAATCCATCCATCCATCAATTCCATCCGTTGATTTCATCAGTTCCATTCCACCAATTTCATCCATCAATTCCATCCATCCAATCCATAAATTCCATTCCATCCATTGCATCAATTTTATCCATTCCATCAATTGCATCCATCCATCAATTCCATCCATCCATTCCATAAATTCCCTTTTGTCCATTCCATCAATTCCATTCCATTATTTCCATTCCAGCAATTCCATCTATCCATCCATCAATTCCATCCATTTAATTCCATCCATTCCATCAATTCCAATCCATTCATTCCAACCATTCATCCATCAATTTCATCCATCCATTCCATCAATTCCATCCATTAATCCATTCTATCCATTCCATCAATTCCATTGATCCATCCTTCAATTCCATTCCATGAATTCCATCCATCCATCAATTCCTTCCATCCATCCATGCCATCAATTCCATACATCCATCAATTCCATCCATACCATCAATTCCATCCATCCATTCCATCAATTCCATCCGTCCAGTCCATCCATTCCATCAATTCCATCCATCCATTCCATTCAGTTTATCAGTTCCATCCATCTATTAATTCCATTCATCCATCAATTCCTTCCATCCATACATCAAATCCATCCTTACATCCATTCCATCAATTCCATTCCATCCATTCCATTCCACCCATTCCATCAATTCCATCCATTCCATCCATTCCATCAATTTCATTCCATGCATATCATCCATCCATACATTCCATCAATTGCATACCATCCATTCCATCAATTCCATCCATCCATTCCTTCAATTCCATTCTATTCATCAATTACATTCATCCATCCATTCCATGAAGTCCATTCCATCAAGTCCATTCCATCAATTCCATCCATCTATCCATTTCATCAATTCCATCCATCCGTCCATCAATTCCATCCATCGATTCCATCAATTCCATTCCATCAATTTCATCCATCCATCCACCCATTCTATCAATTCCAATCTATCCATCCATATCTTCGATTCCATTCCATCAATTCTATCCATCCATCCATCCATCCATCAATTCAATCCATCCACCATTCCATTAATTCCATTCCATCAATTCCAACCATCCATCAGTTCCATCCATCCATCAATTCCATTCCATCCTTTTCATGAATTCCAACCATCATTTCCATCGATCCATTCCGTCAATTCCATTCCATCAATTCCATCCATTGTATCAATTCCCTCCATCCATTCCATCAATTCCATCCATCAATCCTACCATCAATTCCATCCATCCATTCCATCCATCCATCAATTCCGTCCATCCATCAACTCCATCTATCCATTCCATCAAGTCCATCCTTCCATTCCATTCCATCAATTCCATTCCATCAATTCCATTCCATCACCTTCATCCATCCTTTCATCCATTAATTCCATCCAGTCCATCAATTCCATTCCATCCATACTTCCATTAATTCCATCCATCCGTTCATTCCCTTAAATCCATTCCATCAATTCCATCCAACCTTTCCATGAATTCCACCCATCCATTCCATCAGTTCCAGTCCACCAACTTCATGCATTCATCCATCCATCAATTCCATCCATTCAATCCATCAATTCCATTCAATCAATTCCATCCATTCCATCAGTTCCATCCATCCATCAATTCCAACCATCCATTCCATCAGTTCCATCCATCCATCAATTCCAACCATCCATTCCATCAATTCCATTTCATCAATTCCATTCCATCATTTCCATTTCAGCAATTACATTCCATCCATTCCATCAATTCCATCCATCCATCTTATCAATTCCATACATCCATTCCATCGATTTAACTCCATCCATTCCATCAATTCCATCCAACCATTCCAACCATTTATCCATCAATTTCATACATCTATTCCATCAATTCCATCCATCCGTTCCATCGATTAATCCATTCCATTAATCCATCTATTCCATCAATTCAATTCCATCGATCCATCCATCAATTCCATTCCATGAATTCCATCCATCCATCAATTCCATCCATCCATTCATCCATCAATTCCATTCCTTCCATCCTTCAATTCCATCCATCCATTCCATCAATTCCATCCATCCATCAATCCCATCAATGCCATGCATCCGTCAATTCCATCCATTCCATCAATTCCATCCATCCCATTCCGTCCATCATTTCCATTCCATTAATTCCATCCATCCTATCTATTCCATTCATCCATCAATTCCATCCATCCATCCATACATCCATTCCATTCATCCATCCAATCATCCATCCATCACTTCCACCCATTCCATCCCATTCCATCAATTCCATCCATCCTTTCCATCAATTCCATTCCATCAATTCCTTTCCATCTATTCCATCAATTCCATCAATCCATCCATCAATTCCATCCACCCATTCCGTCAATTTCATCCATCCATCCATCAATTCCATCCATCCATCAATTCCATCCAACCATTCCATCAATTCCATACCATCAATTCCATCCATACATTTCATCAATTTCACTCCATCCATTCCATCAATTCTATCCATCCAATAATTCCATTAATTCCTTCAATTCCATTCCGTCAATTCCATCCTTCCATCCATCAGTTACATCCATCCATCCATATCATCAAATCTTTTCCATCAATTCCATCCATCTATCCATTCCATCAATTCAATCCATCCGTCCATCAATTCCGCCCTTTCCATCAATTCCATTCCATCATATCCATTTCATCAATTCCATCCATCCAATCAACCATTCCATAAATTCCATTCCAACCATCCATTCCATCAATTCTATCCATCCATCCACCCATCAAATCCATCCATCCATTCCATCAGTTCCATCCATCCTTCAATTTCATCCATCCATTCCAACAATTCCATCCATCCATGGCATCAATTCCATCCATCCATCCATTCCAAACATTCCATCAATTCCATCCATCAATTCCATCTATACATCCATTCCATCAATTCCATCCATCCATCAATTCAATTACATCCATTCCATCAATTCCATTACATCCATCCATAATGTGCATTCCATCAATTCCATTCCATCCATTCCATCAATTCCATCCACCCATCCATCAACTCCATCCATCCATTCCATCAATTCCATACATCCATTCATTCCATCAATTCCATCCTTCCATCGATCGATCAATTCCATCCATCCATCCATTCCATCAATTTCATTCCATCCATCAATTCCATTTACCCTTTCATTCCATCAATTCCATTAATTCATCCAATCCATCAATTCCATCCATCCATTCTATCAATTCCATCCCACCATTCCATTAATTCCGTTCCATCTATTCTATCCATTCCATCCATCCGTCAATTCCATTCATTCATCCATTCCATCAATTCCATCTGCAAATCTATCAATTCCATTTATCCATCCATTCCATCAACTCCATCCATCCATCAACTACATCTATCCGTCCATCAATTCCATCCATCCATCCATTGAATCCATTCCATATATTCCATCCATCCATCAATTTCATTCATTCATCCATTCCATCCATTCCATCTATTCCATTATATTCATTGCAACAGTTCCATCCATTCCATCAATTCCATCCATCCATTCCATTCCACCCATTCCATCAATTCCATTTCATCCATCCATTCCATCCATTCTATCAGCTCCATCCATTCCATCAATTCCATTCCATTCATTCTATCCATTATTTCCAACCATCCATCCATTCCATCTATCCACCAATTCCATTAATTGCATCCATCCATTCCATCAATTCCATTCATCCATCCATAACATCATTTCCTTCCATCCATTCCATTCATTCATCCATCCATTCCATTAATTCCATTCCATTCCATCCATCAATTCCTTCCATCCATTTCATCAATTTCAGTCCATCAATTCCACACATTCCATCAATTCTATTCATCCATCAATTCCATCCATCCATCCATTCCATTACATCCATACTATAACATCCTTCCATTCCATCAATTCCATTTCATCAATTCCGTCCATCCATTCCATCAATTCCATTACATCCATCCATCAATTCCCTCCATCCATTCCATCACTTCCATCCATCCATTCCATCAATTCCCTCCATCCATTCCATCACTTCCAACCATCCATTCCATCAATTCCATCCATCCATTCCATCAAATCAATTCACCCATGAATTCCATCAATTCCATACAACCATCCATTCCAACCGTCCGTCCATCAATTCCATCCCTCCAAGATTTCCATCCATTCCATCAATTACATTTGATCCATTCCATCCATCCATGATGGATGGATGGAATTGATGAAATGGATGGATAAAATTGATGGAATGGATGGAAGGAATTGATGGATGGAATTCATGGATTGTATGTATGGGTGGATTTGATGGTTGGAAGGATGGAATTGATGGAATGGATGGATGGAATTGATGGAATGGATGGCAGGGAATTAATACAATGGATGGAATTGATGGATTGTTGGAATTGATGGAATGTAATTGATGGAATGGATGGAATTCATGGGAGGATGGAATTGATGGAATGGATTGAATGGAATTGATGGAATGCATGGATGGAATTGATGGACCGATGGATGGAATTGATGGAATGGATGGCTGGATGGAATTGGTGGATGGATGGAATTGATGGAATGGATGGGTGGATGGATGGAATTGATGGAATGGATGGATGGAATTGACGGATGGATGGAATTGATGGAATGGATGGATGGAATTGATTGAATGGAATTGAGGACATGGATGGAATGGAAGTGATGGAATGGATGGATGAATGGAACTGATAAAATGGATGGAATTGATGGAATGGTTGAATGGAATTAATGAAATGGAATTGATGGAATGGATGCAAGTGATGGAATGCATGTAATGCAATAAATGGAATGGATGGATGGAATAGATAGATGGATGCTATTGATGGAATGGAATTGATGGAATGTATGGATGGAATTGATGGATGGATGGAATGGTACTGATGGACGGATGGAATTGATATCTGAATGGATGGAATTAATGGAATGGTTGGAATGGAATTGATGGAATGGAATTGATGGATGGATGAATGGAATTGATGGAATGGAATGATGGAATGGAATTGATGGAATGGATGGATGGAATTGGTGGATAGATGGAATGGAAGTGATGGATGGATGTAATTGATAGAATGGAATTTAGGGAATGTATGGATGGAAATGATGTATGAATGGATGGAATTGATGGAATGGATGGATGGATAGACGGATGGAATGGATGAATGGAATTGACGGAATGGATGGATGGAATGGATGGAATGGATGGATTGAGTTGATGGAATGAAGTAGATGGAATGGATGGATGGAATTAATGGAATGGATGGATGGATTGAATTGATGAAATGGAATGGATGGAATGGTTTGATGGAATTAATGGATGGAAGGAATTGATGGTATGGATTTAATGGAATGGATGGGATGGAAGGCTGGATGGAAGTGATGGAATGGAATGGATGGATGGATGGAATTGATGGAATCGATGGATGGAGTTGATGGAATGGATGGATTTGATGGATGAATGGATGGAATTCGAAAATCAGAAAGTGTTCGCGATTGCCATTTTGATTGTATCGTGTAAGAAGTAAGTCAAGGGCGAATACAGGGCCCCATCCCGTTCCTCGGTATGGCCATTATATCCGGAATTAGAGACTGAAATATTTCAGGTGCCGAAAAATTAAGGCTAGAAAAAAGTGCGGCGGATTTTCCGGATTTTAGCGGTGATTACTAAGGGAGATGCGGGGATGCTACATTTAAAATTGCGGGCCTCTGAGCCGCTTCGTTTTCCTCGTGTAGAAAAAAGTCTGTTTTGGAAGGTCAAAATGACCATTTTTTTTAATTTTGCCGGCCTCTCCCGTCCAAACGCAGGAGGATAGAGATTTGTCCTTTATACTGGAGATAGAGTTCGACGAGCTGCATTCAACACACTCGTCGGCTTTGTTGTCACTACACGTACTGCGGAGTTATGGCGCCTAGAATGTCGACGGAAGGGTGGTTTAAACCCTTCCCCTTTTATTCTCGAAAATCAGAAAGTGTTCGCGATTGCCATTTTGATTGTATCGTGTAAGAAGTAAGTCAAGGGGGAATACAGGGCCCTATCCCTTTCCTCGGTATGGCCATTATTTTGGAATTAGAGACTGAAATATTTCAGGTACCCAAAAATTAAGGGTAGAAAAAAGTGCGGCGGATTTGCCGGATTTTAGCGGTGTTTACTAAGGGAGATGCGGGGATGCTACAGTTAAAATGGCGGGCCTCTGAGCCGCTTCGTTGTCCTTGTGTAGAAAAAAGTCTGTTTTGGAAGGTCAAAATGACCACTTTTTTAAAATTTGCCGGCCTCTCCCGTCCAAACGCAGGTGGATAGAGATTTGTCCTTTATACTGGAGATAGAGTTCGACGAGCTGTATTCAAAGCACTCGGCGGCTTTGCTGTCACTACAAGTACTGCGGAGGTATGGCGCCTAGAATGCCGGCGGAAAGTTGGATTAAACACTTCCCCTTTTGTCCTCGAAAATCAGAAAGTGTTCGCGATTGCCATTTTCGTTGTTTTGTGTTATAAGTAAGTCAAGGGGGAATACAGGGCCCCATCCCGTTCCTCGGTATGGCCATTATTTCCGGAAGCCATCCTACCATCAATTCCATCCATCCATTCTATTAATTCCATTCCATCTATCCATCAATTCCGTCCATCCATCAATTCCATCCATCCAGTCCATCAATTCCATACCACCCAATCCATCAATTTCAACCATCCATCAATTCCATTCCATCATTTCCATCTATCCATCCATCAATTCCATACATCCATTCTATCAATTTAATTCCATCCATTCCAAACATTCATCCATCAATTTCATCCATCCATTCCATCCATTAATCCATTTTATCAATCGATCTATTCCATCAATTCCATCGATCCATCCATCAATTCCATTCCATGAATTCCATCCATCCATCAATTCCTTCCATCCATGCATTCCATCAATTCCATGCATCCATTCATCGATCAATTCGATCCATCCATTCCATTAATTCCATCCATCCATTCCATCAGTTTCATTTCATCCATCCATTCCATCAATTCCATTATAAATTCAATTCCATCCATTCCATCAATTCCATTTTATCCGTTCCATCAATTCCATCCATTCATTCCATCAATTCCATTAAATCCATTCTATCAATTCCACCCATTCCATGCATCCATCAATTCCATCCATCCATCAATTCCATTCATTCATCCACTCCATCCATCCATCAAATCCATCCATCCATCAATTCCATCCGTCCATTTCATCAGTTCCATTCCACCAATTTCATCCATCAATTCCATCCATCTAATCCATAAATTCCATTCCATCCATTGCATCAATTCTATCCATTCCACCAATTCCATCCATCCATCAATTCCATCCATCCATTCCATAAATTCCCTTTTGTCCATTCCATCAATTCCATTCCATTAATTCCATTCCATCAATTCCATCTATCCATCCATTAATTCCATCCATTCCATCAATTCCAATCCATTCATTCCAACCATTCATCCATCAATTTCATCCATCCATTCCATCAATTCCATCCATTAATCCATTCTATCCATTCCATCAATTCCATTGATCCATCCATCAATACCATTCCATGAATTCCATCCATCCATCAATTCCTTCCATCCATCCATGCCATCAATTCCATACATCCATCAATTCCATCCATTCCAACCATCAACTCCATCCATCCATTCCATCAATTCCATCCATCCGTCCAGTCCATCCATTCCATCAATTCCATCCATCCATTCCATTCAGTTTATCAATTCCATCCATCTATTAATTCCATTCATCCATCAATTCCATCCATCCATACATCAAATCCATCCTTACATCCATTCCATCAATTCCATTCCATCCATTCCATTCCACCCATTCCATCAATTCCATCCATCCATTCCATCAATTTCATTCCATGCATTCCATCCATCCATACATTCCATCAATTGCATACCATCCATTCCATCAATTCCATCCATCCATTCCTTCAATTCCATTCTATTCATCAATTACATTCATCCATCCATTCCATCAAGTCCATTCCATCAATTCCATCCATCTATCCATTTCATCAATTCCATCCATCCGTCCATCAATTCCATCCATCGATTCCATCAATTCCATTCCATCAATTTCATCCATCCATCCACCCATTCTATCAATTCCAATCTATCCATCCATTTCTTCGATTCCATTCCATCAATTCTATCCATCCATCCATCCATCAATTCAATCCATCCACCATTCCATTAATTCCATTCCATCAATTCCAACCATCCATCAATTCCATCCATCCATTAATTCCATTCCATCCTTTCCATGAATTCCAACCATCATTTCCATCGATCCATTCCGTCATTTCCATTCCATCAATTCCATCCATTGTATCAATTCCCTCCATCCATTCCATCCATCCATCAATTCCGTCCATCCATCAACTCCATCTATCCATTCCATCAATTCCATCCTTCCATTCCATTCCATCAATTCCATTCCATCAATTCCATTCCATCACCTCCATCCATCCTTTCATCCATTAATTCCATCCAGTCCATCAATTCCATTCCATCCATACCATTAATTCCATCCATCCGTTCATTCCCTTAAATCCATTCCATCAATTCCATCCAACCTTTCCATGAATTCCATCCATCCATTCCATCAGTTCCATTCCACCAACTTCATGCATTCATCCATCCATCAATTCTATCCATTCAATCCATCAATTCAATTCCATCCATTCCATCAGTTCCATCCATCCATCAATTCCAACCATCCATTCCATCAATTCCATTTCATCCATTCCATTCCATCATTTCCATTTCATCAATTCCATTCCATCAATTCCATCCATCCATCTATCAATTCTTTCATCCATTCCATCGATTTAACTCCATCCATTCCATCAATTCCAATCAATCCATTCCAACCATTTATGCATCCATTTCATACATCTATTCCATCAATTCCATCCATCCGTTCCATCGATTAATCCATTCCATCTATTCCATCAATTCAATTCCATCGATCCATCCATCAATTCCATTCCATGAATCCATCCATCCATCAATTCCATCCATCCATTCATCCATCAATTCCATTCCTTCCATCCTTCAATTCCATCTATCCATTCCATCAATTCCATCCATCCATCAATCCCATCAATGCCATGCATCCGTCAATTCCATCCATTCCATCAATTCCATCCATCCCATTCCGTCCATCATTTCCATTCCATCAATTCCATCCATCCTTCTATCAATTCCATTCATCCATCAATTCCATCCATCCATCAATTCCATCCATTCCATTCATCCATCCAATCTTCCATCCATCAATTCCACCCATTCCATCCCATTCCATCAATTCCATCCATCCTTTCCATCAATTCCATTCCATCAATTCCTTTCCATCTATTCCATCAATTCCATCAATCCATCCATCAATTCCATCCACCCATTCCGTCAATTTCATCCATCCATCCATCAATTCCATCCAACCATTCCATCAATTCCATACCATCAATTCCATCCATACATTCCATCAATTTCACTATATCCATTCCATCAATTCCATCCATCCAATAATTCCATCCATTCCTTCACTTCCATTCCGTCAATTCCATCCTTCCATCCATCAATTACATCCATCCATCCATATCATCAAATCTTTTCCATCAATTCCATCCATCTATCCATTCCATCAATTCAATCCATCCGTCCATCAATTCCGCCCTTTCCATCAATTCCATTCCATCATATCCATTTCATCACTTCCATCCATGCAATCAACCATTCCATAAATTCCATTCCATCCATCCATTCCATCAATTCTATCCATCCATCCACCCATCAAATCCATCCATCCATTACATCAATTCCATTCCATCAATTCCATCCATTCCATCAATTCTATCAATTCCATCCATCCTTCAATTTCATCCATCCATTCCAACAATTCCATCCATCCTTCAATTTCATCCATCCATTCCAACAATTCCATCCATCCATTGCATCAATTCCATCCATACATCCATTCCATCAATTCCATGCATCCATCAATTCAATTACATCCATTCCATCAATTCCATTACATCTATCCATAATTTGCATTTCATCAATTCCATTCCATCCATTCCATCAATTCCATCCACCCATCCATCAACTCCATCCATTCATTCCATCAATTCCATACATCCATTCATTCCATCAATTCCATCCTTCCATCGATCGATCAATTCCATCCATCCATCCATTCCATCAATTTCATTCCATCCATCAATTCCATTTACCCTTTCATTCCATCAATTCCATTAATTCATCCAATCCATCAATTCCATCCATCCATTCCATCAATTCCATCCCACCATTCCATTAATTCCATTCCATCTATTCTATCCATTCCATCCATCAATCAATTCCATTCATTCATCCATTCCATCAATTCCATCTGCTAATCCATCAATTCCATTTATCCATCCATTCCATCAACTCCATCCATCCATCAACTACATCTATCCATCCATCAATTCCATCCATCCATCCATTGATTCCATTCCATATATTCCATCCATCCATCAATTTGATTCATTCATCCATTCCATCAATTCCATCCATTCCATCTATCCCATTATATTCATTGCAACAGTTCCATCCATTCCATCAATTCCATCCATCCATTCCATTCCACCCATTCCATCAATTCCATTCCATCCATCCATTCCATCAATTCCATCCATCCATCCTTTCCATCCATTCTATCAACTCCATCCATCCATTCCATCAATTCCATTCCATTCCATTCATTCTATCCATTATTTCCAACCATCCATCCATTCCATCTATCCACCAATTCCATTAATTCCATCCATCCATTCCATCAATTTCACTCCATCAATTCCATTCATCCATCCATAACATCATTTCCTTCCATCCATTCCATTCCATCAATTCCATTCATTCATCCATCCATTCCATCAATTCCATTCCATTCCATCCATCAATTCCTTCCATCCATTACATCAATTGCATCCACACATTCCATCAATTCTATTCATCCATCAATTCCATCCATCCATCCATTCCATTACATCCATACTATAACATCCTTCCATTTCATCAATTCCATTTCATCAATTCCATCCATCCATTCCATCAATTCCATTACATCCATCCATCAATTCCCTCCATCCATTCCATCACTTCCATCCATCCATTCCATCAATTCCATCCATCCATTCCATCAAATAAATTCACCCATCCATTCCATCCGTCCGCCCATCAATTCCATCCCTCCATGATTTCCATCCATTCCATCAATTACATTTGATCCATTCCATCCATCCATGATGGATGGATGGAATTGATGAAATGAATGGATAAAATTGATGGAATGGATGGAAGGAATTGATGGATGGAATTGATGGAATGTATGTATGGGTGGAATTGATGGATGGAAGGATGGAATTGATGGAATGGATGGATGGAATGGATGGCTGGGATTTAATACAATGGATGGAATTGATGGATTGTTGGAATAGATGGAATGTAATTGATGGAATGGATGGAATTCATGGGAGGATGGAATTGATGGAATGGATTGAATGGAATTGATGGAATGCATGGATGGAATTGATGGACGGATGGATGGAATTGATGGAATGGATGGCTGAATGGAATTGGTGGATGGATGGAATTGATGGTATGGATGGGTGGAATTGATGGGTGGATGGAATTGATGGAATAGATGGATGGAATTAATGGAATGGATAGATGGAATTGACGGATGGATGGAATTGATGGAATGGATGGATGGAATTGAGGAAATGGATGGAATGGAATTGATGGAATGGATGGATGAATGGAACTGATAAAATGGATGGAATTGATGGAATGGTTGGATGGAATTAATGAAATGGAATTGATGGAATGGATGCAAGTGATGGAATGCATGTAATGCAATAAATGGAATGGATGGATGGAATAGATAGATGGATGCTATTGATGGAATGGAATGTATGGATGGAATGGTATTAATGGACGGATGGAATTGATATCTGAATGGATGGAATTAATGCAATGGTTGGAATGGAATTGATGGAATGGAATTGATGGATGGATGAATGGAATTGATGGAATGGAAAGATGGAATGGAATTGATGGAATGGATGGATGGAATTGGTGGATAGATGGAATGGAATTGATGGATGGATGTAATTGATAGAATGGAATTTAGGGAATGTATAGATGGAAATGATGTATGAATGGATGGAATTGATGAAATGGATGGATGGATAGACGGATGGAATGGATAAATGGAATTGATGGAATGGATGGATGGAATTGATGGAATGGATGGATGCAATTGATGGAATGAAGTAGATGGAATGGATGGATGGAATTAATGGAATGGATGGATGGATTGAATTGATGAAATGGAATGGATGGAATGGTTTGATGGAATTAATGGATGGAAGGAATTGATGGTATGGATTTAATGGAATGGATGGGATGAAAGGCTGGATGGAAGTGATGGAATGGAATGGATGCATGGATGGAATTGATGGAATCGATGGATGGAGTTGATGGAATGGATGGAATTGATGGATGGATTTGATGGATGAATGGATGGAATTCGAAAATCAGAAAGTGTTCGCGATTGCCATTTTGATTGTATCGTGTAAGAAGTAAGTCAAGGGCGAATACAGGGCCCATCCCGTTCCTCGGTATGGCCATTATATCCGGAATTAGAGACTGAAATATTTCAGGTGCCGAAAAATTAAGGCTAGAAAAAAGTGCGGCGGATTTTCCGGATTTTAGCGGTGATTACTAAGGGAGATGCGGGGATGCTACAGTTAAAATTGCGGGCCTCTGAGCCGCTTCGTTTTCCTTGTGTAGAAAAAAGTCTGTTTTGGAAGGTCAAAATAACCATTTTTTTAAATTTTGCCGGCCTCTCCCGTCCAAACGCAGGAGGATAGAGATTTGTCCTTTGTACTGGAGATAGAGTTCGACGAGCTGTATTCAACACACTCGTCGGCTTTGTTGTCACTACAAGTACTGCGGAGTTATGGCGGCTAGAATGTCGTCGGAAGGGTGGTTTAAACCTCTCCCCTTTTTTTCTCGAAAATCAGAAAGTGTTCGCGATTGCCATTTTGATTGTATCGTGTAAGAAGTAAATCAAGGGGGAATACAGGGCCCCAACCCGTTCCTCGGAATGGCCATTATTTTCGGAATTAGAGACTGAAATAATTCAGGTACCCAAAAATTAAGAGTAGAAAAAAGTGCGGCAGATTTGCCGGATTTTAGCGGTGATTACTAAGGAAATGCTAGGATGCTACAGTTAAAATGGCGGGCCTTTGAACCTCTTCGTTTTCCTTGCGTAGAAAAAAGTCTGTTTTGGAAGGTCAAAATAACAATTTTTTTGAAAATTTGCCGGCCTCTCCCGTCCAAACGCAATAGGATAGAGAGTTGTCCTTTATAATGGAGATAGAGTTCGACGAGCTGCATTCAACGCACTCGTCGGCTTTGTTGTCACTACACGTACTGCGGAGTTATGGCGCCTAGAATGTCGTCGGAAGGGTGGTTTAAACCTCTCCCCTTTTTTCCCGAAAATCAGAAAGTGTTCGCGATTGCCATTTTCATTGTATCGTGTAAGAAGTAAGTCAAGGGGGAATACAGGGCCCTATCCGTTCCTCGGTATGGCCAATATTTCCGGAATTAGAGACTCAAATATTTCAGGTACCCAAAAATTAAGGCTAGAAAAATGTGCGGCGGATATGCCGGATTTTAGCTTTGATTACTAAGGAAGATGCGGGGATGCTACAGTTAAAAAGGCGGGCCTCTGAGCCGCTTCGTTCTCCTTGTGTAGAAAAAAGTATGTTTTGGAAGGCCAAAATGACCATTTTTTTAAAATTCTGCTGGCCTCTCCCGTCCAAACGCAGGAGGATAGAGTTTTGTCCTTTAGACTTGAGACAGAGTTCGACGACCTGCATTCAACGCACTCGTCGGCTTTGTTGTCACTACACGTACTGCGGAGTTATGGCGCCTAGAATGTCGGCGGAAGGGTGGTTCCCCTTTTTTTCCCGAAAATCAGAAAGTGTTCGCGAATGCCATTTTGATTGTATCGTGTGAGAAGTAAGTCAAGGGGGAATAGAGGGCCCCATCCCGTTCCTCTGTATGGCCATTATTTCCGGAATTAGAGACTCAAATATTTCAGGTACCTAAAAATTAAGGCTAGAAAAAAGTGCGGCGGATTTGCCGGATTTTAGCGGTGATTACTAAGGAAGATCCTGGGATGCTACAGTTAAAATGGCGGGCCTCTGAGCCGCTTCGTTCTCCTTGTGTAGAAAAAAGTCTGTTTTGGAAGATGAAAATGACCATTTTTTTAAATTTTGCCGGCCTCTCCCGTCCAAACGCAGCAGGATAGAGATTTGTCCATTATACTGGAGATAGAGTTCGACGAGCTGCATTCAACGCACTCGTCGGCTTTGTTGTCACTTCACGTACTGCGGAGTTATGGCGCCTAGAATGTCGGCGGAAGGGTGGTTTAAACCTTTCCCCTTTTTTTCTCGAAAATCAGAAACTGTTCGCGATTGCCATTTTGATTGTATCGTGTAAGAAGTAAGTCAAGGTTGAATACAGGGCCCCATCAATTCCATTCCATCAAGTCCATCCATCCATCAATTCCATCCATCCATTCCATCAATTCCATCCATCCATTCTACCATCAATTCCATCCATCCATTCTACCATCAATTCCATCCACTCTATCAATTCCATTCCATCTATCCATCAATTCCGTCCATCCATCAATTCCATTCCATCTATTCCATCACTTCCAACCACCCTTTCTTCCATTAATTCCATCCAGTCCATCAATTCCATTCCATCCTTCCATTAATTCTATCCCTCCGTTCATTCCATCCATTCCATTTCATCAATTCCATCCAACCATTCCATCAATTCCATCCAATCCATTAGTTCCATTCCATCAATTTAATCCATCCATCAATTCCTTCCATCCAGTCCATCAATTCCATACCACCCATTCCATCAATTTCATCCATCCATGAATTCCAACCATCCATTCCATCAATTCCATTCCATCATTTCCATCTATCCATCCATCAATTCCATACATCCATTCCATCAATTTAATTCCATCCATTCCAAACATTCATCCATCAATTTCATCCATCCATTCCATCCATTAATCCATTGCTTCAATCGATCTATTCCATCAATTCCATCGATCCATCCATCAATTCCATTCCATGAATTCCATCCATCCATCAATTCCTTCCATCCATGCATTCCATCGACTCCATGCATCCATTCATCCATCAATTCGATCCATCCATTCCATTAATTCCATCCATCCATTCCATCAATTCCATTATAAATTCAATTCCATCAATTCCATTCCATCCGTTCCATCAATTCCATCCATTCATTCCATCAATTCCATTAAATCCATTCTATCAATTCCATCCATTCCATGCATCCATCAATTCCATCCATCCATCAATTCCATTCATTCATCCATTCCATCCATCAATTCCATCCATCCATCAATTCCATTCGTCCATTTCATCAGTTCCATTCCACCAATTTCATCCATCAATTCCATCCATCCAATCCATAAATTCCATTCCATCCATTGCATCAATTCTATCTATTCCATCAATTTCATCCATCCATTCATCAATTCTATGCCATCCATTCCATCCATCCAATCCATCAATTCCATCCATCCGTCCATCAATTCCATCCATCCATTCCAACAATTCCATCCATTCATCCATCAATTCCGTCCATCAATTCCATCCATTCCATCAACTCCATCCATCCAGCCATCAATTCCATCCATTCCATCAGTTTCATTCCATCAATTCCATCCATCAATTCCATATATCCCATCAATTCCATCCTTCCGTCAATTCCATCCATCCATACCATCAAGTCCATTCCATCAATTCTATCCATCCATCAATTCCATTCTATCCATTCAATAAATTCCATTCCATCAATTCCATCCATCCAGCCATCAATTCCATCCATCCAGTCCATCCATTCCATCAACTTCATTGCATCAATACCATCCATCTATCAATACCATTCCATCCATCCATTAATTCCATCCATTCCATACATCCATCCATTCATTCCATCCATTCCATCAATTGCATCCATTCCATCAATTCCATTCCATCAATTCCATCCATCTATTCCATCAATTCCAACCATCCATCAATTCCATCCATCCATCAATTCCATTTCTTCCATTCCATGAATTCCATTCCATCAATTCCATCCATCCATTCCATCATTTCCATTCCATCAAGTCCGTCCATTAATTCCATACATCCATCAATTCAATCCATCCAAACATTCCATCAATTCCATCCAACCATGAATTCCATCCATCCATTCTATGAATTCCATTCCATCCATCTATCAATTCCATTCATCCATCAACTCCATCCATGCATTCCATGAATTCCATCCATTCCATACTATATATTCCATTGTATCCATTCCATCACTTCCATCCATCCTTTCGTCCATTAATTCCATCCAGACCATCAATTCCATTCCATCCATCCTTCTATGAATACCATCCATTCCATTAAATCTATTCTATCAATTCCATCCATCCATTAATTCCATCCAAATATTCCATCAATTCAATCCATTCATCCATCAATTCCGTCCAACCATTCCATTAATTCCATCCATCCATTCCATCAACTCCATTCCATCAATTCCATCCATCCACCCATCAATTCTATCCATCCATTCCATCAATTCCAACCATCCATTCCATCATTTCCATTCCATCAATTCTATCCATCCATTCCATCAATTCCATCCATCCAATAATTCCATCCATCCATTCCTTCAATACAATTCCTTCCATTCTTCCATGCATCAATTACATCCATTTATCCATTCCATGAAATCCATTCCATCAATTCCATCCATCTGTCCATCAATTCCATCCACTCCATCAATTCCATACATCCATCCACCCACCCATTCTATCAATTCCATTCCATCCATCCATTCCTTCAATTCCATTCCATCAATTCCATCCATTCCATCAATTCCATCCATTCCATTCATCCATCAATTCCATCCATCCATCCATCCATTCCATCAATTCCATTCCATCAATCCATCCATCAATTCCATCCATTCCATCAATTTCATTCCATCCGTTAAATTGCTACCAGTGCACTTCATTAGAACCAGGTACCCAGCTTCGAAGCCGTTAGCCCTGTGAACTTACAATATATTTATTTTCCCCTATTATCATAATACAGGTTTGCATCAATTCCATCCATCCATCAATTCCATCCATCCATGAATTCCATCCAACCATTCTATCAATTACATACCATCAATTTCATACCATTAATTCCATCCGTCATTTCCATCCATCCAACCATTCTATCAATTCCATTCCATCCATCCATTCCTTCAATTCCATTCCATCAATTCTATCCATCCATCGATCAATTCCATCCATCAATTCCATCCATCCATCCATTCCATCCATCCATCAATTCCATCCATCCATTCCATCAATTCCATTCCATCCATTCCATCAATCCATCCATCAATTCCATCAATATCATTCCATCCATTCCATCTATTCTATCCATCCCTCAATCAATTCCATCCATCCATCAATTCCATCCAACCATTCTATCAATTCCATACCATCAATTCCATCCATACATTCCATCAATTCCATTCCATCCATTACTTCAATTCCATTCCATTATTTCCTTCCTTCCATCCATAAATTACATCCATCCATTCCATCATATCCATTCCATCAATTCCATCCATCTATCCATTCCATCAATTCCATCCATCCGTTCATCAATTCCATCCATCCATTACATCAATTCCATTCCATCAATTCCATCCATCCATCCACCCATCAATTCCATTCCATCCATCCATTCCTTCAATTCCATTCCATCAATTACGTCCATCCATCCTTCAATTCCATCCATCCATCAATACCAATCCATCCATTCCATGAATTCCATCCATCCATTCCATCATTTCAATTCCATCAATTCCATTCCACCCTTTGCATCAATTCCATCCATCCATTCCTTCAAATCCATTCCATCAATTCCAGCCATCCGTCCATTCCATCAATTCCTTTCCATCAATTCCATCCATCTATCAACTCCATCCATCCATTCTATCAATTCCATTCCATCACTTCCATCCATCCTTTCATCCATTAATTCCATCCAGTCCAATTCCATTCCATCCATCCTTCCATCAATTCCATCCATTCCATTAAATCCATTCCATCAATTCCATCCATCCATCAATTCCATCCAACTATTCCATCAATTCAATCCATCCATCAACTTTATTCATCCATTCCATTAATGCCATCTATCTATTCCATCAACTCCATTCAATTCATTCCATCAATTCCATCATTCCGGCCATCGTTTCTCTCCATCCATTCCATCCATACATCCATTCCATCCATTTATCAACTCCATCCATACATTCCATCAATTCCATCCATCCATCAATTCCAACCATTCCATTCCATCACTTCCATCCATCCTTTCATTCCATCCATTCCATTATATCCATTCCATTAAATCCATTCCATCAATTCCTTCCATCCATTAATTCTATCAAAGCATTCCATCAATTCCATTTCATCAATTCAATCCATCCATCAATTCCATCCATCCATTCCATTAATTCCATCCATCCATTCCATCAACTTCATTCCATCAATTCCATCCATCCATTCCATACCATCCATTCCATCAATTCCATCCATTCCATCCGTCTATCCATCCATCGATTCCATCAATTCCATTCCACCAATTCTATCCATCCATGCCATCAAGTCCATTCCATACATCATTTCCATCCATACATTCCGTAAATTCCATTCCGTCAATTCCATCCATCCATCAATTCCATTCCATCGATTCCATCCATCCACCAATTCCATCCATCCATTCCATCAATTTCATTCCATCAATTTCATTCCATCCATCCATCAATTCCTTTCATCCATCAATTCCTTCCATCCATTCCATCAATTCCATTTTTCCATCCATCAATTCCATTCCATCAATTCCATTCCAAACATTCCATCAATTCCATCCATTCAGCCATCAATTCCACCCTTCCATCAATTCCATGCTTTCCATTAAATCCATTCCATCAATTCCATCCATCCATCAACTCCATCCAACTAATCCATCAATTCCATTCCATCAACTCCATCCATTCATTCCATTAATGCCATCCATCTATTCCATCAACTCCATTCCATCAATTCCATCCATCCACCAATTCCATCCATCCATTTTATCAATTTCATTCCATCCATTCCATCATTCCATTCCATCAATTCCATTCATCAATCCATCAATTCCATTCCATCAATTCCATTCCAAACATTCCATCAATTGCATCCATTCAGCCATCAATTCCACCCTTCCATCAATTTCATCCTTTCCATTAAATACATTCCATCAATTCCATCCATCCATCAATTCCATCCAACTTTTCCATCAATTCCATTCCATCAATTCAATCCATCCATCAACTCCATCCATCCATTCCATTAATGCCATCCATCTATTCCATCAACTCCATTCCTTTCATTCCATCAATTCCATCCGTCCATCAATTCCTTCCATCCATTCCATCAACTCCACCCATCCATTCCATTCCATCCATACATTCCATTAATTCCCTTCCAACATTTCCATCCGTCCTTCTATCCTTCAATTCCTTCCATCAATTCCATTCCATCACATCCATCCATCCATTCCATTATTTCCATTCCTTCAATTCCATCCATCCATCCATCAATTCTATCCAACCATTCCATCAATTTCATCCATCAATACATCAATTCCATGCCATCCTTTCCATCCATCCAGTCCATGAATTCCATCCATCCGCCCATCAATTCCTTCCATCCATTCCAACAATTCCATCCATTCATCCATCAAATCCATCCATCAATTCCATCCATTCCATCAACTCCATCCATCCAGCCATCAATTCCATCCATTCCATGAATTTCATTCTATCAGTTCCATCCTTCCATCAATTCCATCCATCCATTCATTACATCCCTTCCATCAATTCCATCTATCCATTCCATCAATTCCAACCATCCATCCATCATTTCCATTCCATTAATTCCATTCATTCAATTTCATCCATTCTATCATTTGCATTGCATCAATTCCATCAATTCCACCCATCCATCAATTCGATCCATCCATTACATCAATTCCATCCATCCAACGATCAATTCCATCCATCCAACCATCTATTCCCTCCATCCATTCCATCCATACATCAATTCCATCCATCCATCAACTCCATCCATCGATTACATCAATTCCATCCATCCATTCCATTCCATCTCTTCCATTCATCCTTTCATCCCATCTATTCCATCAATTCCTTCCATCCATTAATTCCATCAAACCATTCCATACATTCCATTTCAAAAAATTCAATCCATCCATCCATTCCATTAATTCCATCCATCTGTTCCATCTACTTCATTCCATCAATTCCATCCATCCATTCCATTCCATCCTTTCCATCAATTCCATCCATCCATTCCATCAATTCCATTCATCCATTCCATCCGTCTATCCATCCATCCATTCCATCAATTCCATTCCACCAAATCAATCCATTCATACATAATTTCCATTCATACATTCCCTAAAATTCCATTCTATCAATTCCATCCATCCATCAATTCCATTCCATCTATCCACCAATTCCATCCATCCATTCCTTCAATTCCATTCCATCATTCCATTCCATCAATTCCATTCATCCATCCATCAATTCCATTCCAACCATTCCATTAATTCCATCCATTCAAATATCAATTCCATCCGTCCATCAATACCATTCCATCCATCCATCAATTCCATCCATACATTCCATCAATTCCATTCCATCAATATCATCCATCTATCTATTACATCAATGCATTCCATCACTTGCATCCATTCCATCAGTTCCATTTCATTAATTCCATCCAACCATTCCATCAATTCCATCCATTCCATCAATTCCATCCATTCCATCAATTCCATCCATCCATTCCATCAATTCCATCCATCCATCCAGCCTTTCTACCAGTTCCATTCCATCCATCCATTCCTTCAATTCCATTCCATCAATTCCATCCATCCATCAGTTCCATCCATGTTTTCCATCCAACCATTCTATCAATTCCATACCATCAATTCCATTCATCCATCAATTCCATCCATTCCATCCATCAATTCCATCCAATAATTCCATCCATCCATTCCTTCAATTCCATTCCTTTAATTCCTTCCTTCCATCTATCAATTACATCCATCTTTTCCATTAAATCCATTTCATCAATTCCATCCATCGATCGATCAATTCTATCCATCTATCCATTCCGTCAATTCCATCCATCCGTGCATCAATTCCATTCATCCGTTCCATCAATTCCATCCATCCATCCACCCATTCTATCAATTCCATTCCATCCATTCATTCAATTCCATTCCATCAATTCCATTCCATCCATCCATTCAATGAATTCCATCCACCCATTCCATCATTTCAATTCCATCCATTCCATTATTTCCATTCCATCAATTCCATCCATCCATACCATTGACTCCATTCCATCAATTTCATCCATCCAGCCATCAATTCCATCCATTCCAACTTCATTCCATCAATTCCATCCATCCATCAATACCATTACATCCATCCATCAATTCCATCCATCCATTCCACACATCCATCCATTCATTCCATCTATTCCATTACACCCATTCCATCAATTCCATCCATCCATTCCATCAATTCCATTCCATTTATCCTTCCATTCCATCAATTCCAACCATCCATCAATTCCATTCCTTCCATTCCATGAATTCTATTCCATCAATTCCATCCATGCATTCCATCATTTTCATTCCATCAATTCCGTCCTTCAATTCCATACATCCATCAATTCAATCCATCCAAACATTCCATCAATTCCATCCATCCAACCATGAATTCCATCCATCCATTCTATCAATTCCATTCCATCCATCTATCAATTCCATTCATCCATCAACTCCATCCATTTATTCCATCAATTCCATCCATTTCATTGCATCCATTCCATCACTTCCATCCATCCTTTCATCCATTAATTCCATCCAGTCCATCAATTCCATTCCATCCATCCCCTTATGAATCCCATCCATCCTTCCATTAATACCATCCATCCGTTCATTCCATCCATTCCATTAAATCCCTTCCATCAAATCCATCCATCCATTAATTCCATCGAAACATTCCATGAATTGAATCCATTCATCCATCAATTCCGTCCATCCATTCCATTAATTCCATCCATCCATTCCATCAACTCCATCCATCCACCCATCAATTCCATCATTTTCCTTCCATCAATTCCATCCATCCATTCCATCATTTCCATTCCATCAATTCTTTTATCCATTCCATCAATGCCATTCCATGATTTCTTCAATTCCATCCATTCTATCAATTCCATTCCATCAATTCCATTCATCCATTCCATTCAGTCCATCAATTCCATCCATCCATCTATCAATTCCATTCATCCATCCATTCCATCAATTCCATCCACCAATTCCAACCATCCATTCCATCAATCCATCCATCCATTCTATCAATTTTATTCCAATCTTTCCATCAATTCCATCCATCCAGCCATTCTATCAATTCCATCCATCCAATAATTCCATCCATCCATTCCATCAATATCATTCCATCCATTCCGTCAATTCCATTCTTCCATACATCAATTACATCCATCCACCCATTCTATCAATTCCATTCCATCAATTCATTCATCCATCCATTACATCAATTCCATCCATCCATCAATTCCATCCATCCATTCCATCAATTCCATCCATTCCATCAATTTCATTCCATCAATTCCATCCGTCCATCCATCAATTCCATCCATCCATCAATTCCATCCAACCATTCTATCAATTCCATACCATCAATTCCATCCATCCATTCCATCAATTCCATCCAGCCATCCACCCATCCACCCATTCTATCAATTCCATTCCATCCATCCATTCCTTCAATTCCATTCCATCAATTCTATCCATCCATCCATCAATTCCATCCATGCATCCATCAATTTCATACCATCACTTCCATCCATACATTCCATCAATTCCATTCCATCCATTCCATTCAATCCATTGTATCAATTCCATCCATCCATCCAATAATTCCATCCATCCATTCCTTCAATTCCATTCCATTAATTCCTTCCATCCATCAGTTACATCCATCCATTCCATCAAATCCATTCCATCAATTCCATCCATTCATCAATTCCATCCATCCGTCCATCAATTCTATTCATGCATTCCATCAATTCCATTCCATCAATTCCATCCATCCACCCATTCTATCAATTCCATTCCATCCATCCATTCCTTCAATTCCATTCCATCAATTCTGTCCATCCATCCATCAATTCCATTCCATTCATTCCATGAATTCCATCCATCCATTTCGTCAATTCCTTTCCACCCCTTGCATCAATTCCATCCATCCATTCCATCAATTCCATCCATCCACATATTCCAGCCATCCGTCCATTCCATCAATTCCATCCATCCATCAGCTCCATCCATCCATTCAATCAATTCCATTCCATCACTTCCATCCATCCTTTCATCCATTAATTCCATCCAGTCCACTAATTCCATTCCATCCATCCTTCCATCAATTCCATCCATTCTATTAAATCCATTCCAACTATTCCATCAATTCCATTCCATCAATTCAGTCCATCCATCAACTCCATCCAGCCATTCCATTAATGCCATCCATCTATTCCATCCGTGCATCAATTCCATCCATCCCTTCCATCAACTCCATCCATCCATTACATACCATCAATTCCATCCATAAATTCCATTAATTCCATTCCATCATATCCATCCGTCCATCCTTCCTTCAATTCCTTCCATCAATTCCATTCCATCAATTCCATCCATCCATTCCATTAGTTCCATTCCATCAATTCCATCCATCCATCAATTTCATCCATCCATACATCAATTCCATGTAATCCATTGCATCCGTCCAATCCATCAATTCCATCCATCCATTCCATGAATTCCATCCATCAATTCCATCCTTTCCATCAACTACATCCAGCCATCAATTCCATACATTCCATCAATTTCATTCCATCAATTCCATCCATCCATCAATTCCATATATCCCATCTATTCCATCCTTCCATCAATTCCACCCATCCATTCTTTACATCCCTTCCATCCATCAATTCCAACGATCCATCCATCATTTCCATTCCATCCATTGCATCAATTTCTTTCTATCCGTTCCATGAATTCCATTCCATCATTTCCAGTCCATCAATTCCATCTATCCATTCCATCAATTCCACCCATCCATCATTTCCATCCATCATTTCCATCCATCCAACCATCAATTCCATCCATCCAACCATCGATCTCCTCCATGAATTCCATCAATTCCATTCCATTCATACATCAATTCCATCCATCCATCAACTCCATCTATCCATTCCATCAATTCCATCCATCCATCAATTCCATCCATTCCATTCTATCACTTCCATCCATCCTTTTATTCCATCCATTCCATTAAATCCATTCCATCAATTCCTTCCATCCATTAATTCCATCAATTCCATTTCATCAATTCAATCCATCCATCCATCCACTCCATTAATTCCATCCATCCATTCCATCAACTTCATTCCATCAATTCCATCCATCAATTGCATCAACTCCATCCATCAATTCCATCTATCCATTCCATCATTCCCATTCCATCAATTCCGTCAATTCCATTCCACCCTTTGCATTAATTCCATCCATCCATTCCTTCAATTCCATTCCATCAATTGCATCCATCTGTCCATTCCATAAATTCCATTCCATCTTTCCATCAATTCCATCCATCCATCAACTCCATCCATCCATTCTATCAATTCCATTCCAACACTTCCATCCATCCTTTCATCCATTAATTCTATCCAGTCCGTCAATTCCATTCCTTCCATCAATTCCATTCATTCCATTAAATCCAATCCATCCAACTATTCCATCAATTCCATTCCATCAAATCAATCCTTCCATCAACTCCATCCAGCCATTCCATTAATGCCATCCATCTATTCCATCAATTCCATCCGTCCATCAATTCCATCCATCCATTCCATCGACTCCATCCATTCAATTCCATCATATCCTTCCGTCCGTCCATCCATCAATTCCATCCATCCACCCATTAATTCCATCCATCCATTCCATTCCATCAATTCCATCCATCCATCAATTCCATTCATCCATTCCATCAATTTCATCCATCCACATATCTATTCCATGCCATCCATTCCATCCATCCAATCCATCAATTCCATCCATCCATTCCATGAATTCCATCCATCCATTCCATCAATTCCATTAATTCCATCCATCAATTCCATTCCATCAACTCCATCCATCCTGCCATCAATTCCATCCATTGCATCAATTTCATTCCATCAATTCCATCCATCCATCAATTCCATATAAACCATAATTTCCATCCTTGCATCAATTCCATCCATCCATTCATTACATCCCTTTCATCAATTCCATCCATCCATTCCATCAATTCCAACCATCCATCCATCATTTCCATTCCATCCATTGCATCAATTCCATTCCATGAATTCCATTCCGTCAATTCCATCCATTCCATCATTTCCACTCCATCAGTTCCATCTATCCATTCCATCAATTGCACCCATCCATCAATTCCATCCATTCCATCAATTCCATCGATCCAACCATCAATTCCATCCAACCATCGATTCCCTCCATCCATTCCATCAATTCCATCCATCCATCAGTTCCATCCATTCCATCCCATCACTTCCATCCATTCTTTCATTCCATCCATTCCATTAAGTCCATTCCATCAATTCCTTCCATCCATTCATTCCATCAAACCATTCCATTTCATCAATTCAATCCATCCTTCCATCAATTCCATCCATCCATTCAATTAATTCCATCCATCCATTCCATCAACTTCATTCCATCAATTCCTTCCATCAAATCCATCCATCCATTCCATTCCATCAAACCCATCCATACATTCCATTAATTCCATTCCATCATTTCCATCCGTCCATCCATCCTTCAATTCCTACCGTCAATTCCATTACATCAATTCCATCCATCCATTCCATTAATTCCATTCCATCAATTCCATCCATCCATTCCATCAATTTCTTCCATCCATACACCAATTCCATGCCATCCATTCCATCCATCCAATCCATCAATTCCATCCATCCGTCCACCAATTCCATCCATCCATTCCAACAATTCCATCCATTCTTCCATCAATTCCATTCATTCCATCAATTCCATCCTTCCATCAATTCAATCCATTCATTACATCAAACCATTCCATCAATTCCATTAATCCATCCATTCCATTTATTCCATCAATTCCATTCCATCCATTCCTTCAATTCCATTCCATTTATCCATCTATTCCATCCATCCATTCTATCCATTCCATCAAGACCTTCCATCCATTCCATCAATTCCATCCATCCATCCCATCCGTCTATCCATCCATCAATTCCATTCATCCATTCCATCAATTCCATTCCACGAATTCCATCCATTCATACATCAATTCCATCCATACATTCCGTAAATTCCATTCCATCCATCCACCAATTTCATCCATCCTTTCCATCAATTTCATTCCATCCATCCATCAATTCCTTTCATCCATCAATTCCTTCTATCCATTCCATCACTTCCATTCATCCATCCATCAATTCCATTCATTCAGCCATCAATTCAATCCTTCCATCAATTCCATCCATTCCATTAAATCCATTCCATCCATCCATCAATGCAATCTAACTATTCCATCAATTCCATTCCATCAATTCAATCCATCCATCAACTCTATCCATCCATTCCATTAATGCCATCCATCTGTTCCATCAACTCCATTCCATTCATTCCATCAATTCCATCCGTCCATCAATTCCATCCATCCATTCCATCAACTCCATCCATCCATTCCATTACATCAATTCCATCCATACATTCCGTTGATTCCACTCCATCATTTCCATCCGTCCATCCATCCCTCAATTCCTTCCATCAATTCCATCCATCCATTCCATCTATCCATTCCATCCATACGTTAATTCCATGCCATCCATTCCATCCATCCAATCCATGAATTCCATCCATCCATCCATCAATTCCTTCCATCCATTTCAACAATTCCATTCATTTATCAATTCCATCTATCAATTCCATCAACTCCATCTATCCAGCCATCAATTCCATCCATTCCATCAATTTCATTTCATCAATTCCATATATCCCATCAATTCCATCCTTCCATCAATTCCATCCATCCATTCCATCAATTCCAACCATCCATCCATCATTTCCATTCCATCCAATCCATGAATTCCATCCATCCATCCATCAATTCCTTCCATCCATTTCAACAATTCCATCCATTCATCCACCAATCCCATCCATCAATTCCATCAACTCCATCTATCCAGCCATCAATTCCATCCATTCCATCAATTTAATTCCATCAATTCCATATATCCCATCAATTTCATCCTTCCATCAATTCCATCCATCCATTCCATCAATTCCAACCATCCATCCATCATTTCCATTCCATCAATTCCATTGCATCCCTTCCATGAATTCCATTCCATCCATTCCATCATTTCCATTCCATCATTTCCATCTATCCATTCCATCAATTCCACCCATCCATCAATTCCATCCATCCAACAATCAATTCCATCCATCCAACCATCGATTCCCTCCATCCATTACATCAATTCCATAGCATTCATACATCAATTCCATCCATGCATCAACTCCATCCATCAATTCCATCCATGAATTCCATTCAACGCACTCGTCGGCTTTGTTGTTCCTACACGTCCTGCGGAGTTATGGCGCCTAGAATGTCGGAGGAAGTGTGTTTACCTTCCCCTTTTTTTCTCGAAAATCAGAAACTCTTCGCAATTGCCATTTTGATTGTATCGTGTGAGAAGTAAGTCAAGGGCGAATACAGGGCCCCATCCCGTTCCTCGGTATGGCCATTATTTCCGGAATTAGAGACTCAAATATTTCAGGTACCCAAAAATTGAGGCTAGAAAAAAGTGCGGCGGATTTGCCGGATTTTAGCGGTGATTACTAAGGAAGATGCGGGGATGCTATAGTTAAACTGGCGGGCCTCTGAGCCGCTTCGTTCTCCTTGTGTAGACAAAGTCTGTTTTGGAAGGTCAAAATGACCATTTTTTTTAATTTTGCCGGCCTCTCCCGTCCAAACGCAGGAGGATAGAGATTTGTCCTTTATACTGGAGATAGAGTTCGACGACCTGCATTCAACGCACTCGTCGGCTTTGTTGTCACTACACGTACTGCGGAGTTATGGCGGCTAGAATGTCGGCGGAAATCAGAAAGTGTTCGCGATTGCCATTTTGATTGTATCGTGTGAGAAGTAAACCAAGGGGGAATAGAGGGCCCCATCCCGTTCCTCTGTATGGCTATTATTTCCGGAATTTGAGACTCAAATATTTCAGGTACCTAAAAATTAAGGCTTGAAAAAAGTGCGGCGGATTTGCCGGATTTTAGCGATGATTACTAAGGAAGATCCTAGGATGCTACAGTTAAAATAGCGGGCCTCTGAGCCGCTTCGTTGTGCTTGTGTAGAAAAAAGTCTGTTTTGGAAGGTGAAAATGACAATTTTTTTTTAAATTTGCCGGCCTCTCACGTCCGAACGCAGGAGGTTAGAGATTTGTCCTTTATACTGGAGATAGAGTTCGACGAGCTGTATTCAAAGCACTCGTCGGCTTTGTTGTCACTACAGGTACTGCGGAGTTATGGCGCCTAGAATGTCGGCGGAAGGGTGGTTTAAAAAAACCCTTCCCCTTTTTTTCTCGAAATTCAGAAAGTCTTCGCGATTGCCATTTTGATTGTATCGTGTAAGAATTAAGTCAAGGGGGAATACAGGGCCCCAACCCGTTCCTCGGTATGGCCATTATTTCCGGAATTAGAGACTCAAATATTTCAGGTGCCCAAAAATTAAGGCTAGAAAAAAGTGCGGCGGATTTTCCGGATTTTAGCGGTGATTACTAAGGGAGATGCGGGGATGCTACAGTTAAAATAGCGGGCCTCTGAGCCGCCTCGTTGTCCTTGTGTAGAAAAAAGTCTGTTTTGGAAGGTCAAAATGACCATTTTTTTTAATTTTGCCGATCTCTCCCTTCCAAATGCAGGGGGATAGAGATTTGTCCTTTATACTGGAGATAGAGTTCGACGAGCTGCATGCAAAGCACTCGTCAGCTTTGTTGTCACTACACGTACTGCAGAGATATGGCGCCTAGAATGTCGGCGGAAGCGTGGTTTAAACCCATCCCCTTTTTTTTCTCGAAAATCAGAAAGTGTTCGCGATTGCCATTTTGATTGTATCGTGTAAGAAGTAAGTGAAGGGGGAATACAGGGGCCCATCACGTACCTCGGAATGGCCATTTTTTTCGGAATTAGAGATTTGTCCTTTATACTAGAGATAGAGTTCGAGAGCTGTATTCAAAGCACTCGGCGGCTTTGCTGTCACTACAAGTACTGCGGAGGTATGGCGCCTAGAATGTCGGCGGAAGGGTGGTTTAAACCCTTCCCCTTTTTTCCTCGAAAATCAGAAAGTGTTCGCGATTGCCATTTTCATTGTATCGTGTAAGAAGTAAGTCAAGGGGGAATACAGGGCCCCATCCCGTTCCTCGGTATGGCCATTATTTCCGGAATCCATCCTACCATCAATTCCATCCATCCATGCTATCAATTCCATTCCATCTATCCATCAATTCCCTCCATCCATCAATTCCATTCCATCTATTCCATCAGTTCCAACCATCCTTTCATCCATTAATTCCATTCAGTCCATCAATTCCATTCCATCCATCCTTCCATTAATTCTATCCCTCCGTTCATTCCATGAAATCCATTCCATCAATTCCATCCAACCATTCCATCAATTCCATCCAATCCATTAGTTCCATTCCATCAATTTAATGCATCCATCCATCAATTCCATCCATCCAGTCCATCAATTCCATACCACCCATTCCATCAATTTCAACCATCCATCAATTCCATTCCATCAATTCCTTCTATCCATCCATCAATTCCATACATCCATTCTATCAATTTAATTCCATCCATTCCAAACATTCATCCATCAATTTCATCCATCCATTCCATCCATTAAGCCATTCCATCAATCCATCTATTCCATCAATTCCATCGATCCATCCATCAATTCCATTGCATGAATTCCATCCATCCATCAATTGCTTCCATCCATGCATTCCATCAATTCCATGCATCCATTCATCCATCAATTCGATCCATCCATTCCATTAATTCCATCCATCCATTCCATTAGTTTCATTTCATCCATCCATTCCATTAATTCCATTATAAATTCAATTCCATCCATTCCATCAATTCCATTGTATCCATCCATTCCATCAATTCCAACCATCCATCAATTCCAACCATCCTTTAATTCCATCCATCCATCAATTCCATTCCTTCCATTCCATGAATTCCATTCCATCAATTCCATCCATCCATTCCATCATTTCCATTCCATCAATTCCATACATCCATCAATTCAATCCATCCAAACATTCCATCAATTCCATCCATCCAACCATGAATTCCATCCATTCATTCTATCAATTCCATTCCATCCATCTATCAATTCCCTTCATCCATCAACTCCATCCATTTATTCCATCAATTCCACCTATTCCATTCCATTTATTCCATTGCATCCATTCCATCTCTTCCATCTCTTCCATCCATCCTATCATCCATTAATTCCATCCATCCATTCCATCAATTCTATCCTTTCCATCCATACATCCATTCCATCAATCTATCCATCAATTCCATCCATTCCATCAATTGCATTCCATCCATTCCATCAATTCCATCCATTCATCCATCAATTCTATCCAACCATTCTATCAATTCCATACCATCAATTGCATCAATTCCATTCAATCCATTCTATTAATTCCATCCATCCAATAATTCCATCCATCCATTTCTTCAATTCCATTCCAATAATTCCTTCCTTCCATCCATCAATTACATCCATCCATCCATCAATTCCATCCATCCATCTATCCATTCCATCCATCCGTCCATCAATTCCATCCATCCATTCCATCAATTCCATCCAAACATTCTATCAATTCCATACCATCAATACCATCAATTCCATGCAATCCATTCTATCAATTCCATCCATCCAATAATTCCATCCATCCATTCCTTCAATTCCATTCCCTTAATTCCTACCTTCCATCTATCAATTACATCCATCCATTCCATCCATCCATCTATCAATTCCATCAATTCCAACCATCCGTCCATTAATTCCATCCATCCTTTCCATCATTTCCATTCCATCCATTCCGTCAATTCCATTCCACCGTTTGCGTCAATTCCATCCATCCATCCATTCCTTCATTTCCATTCCATCAATTCCATCCATCCATTAATTCCAGCCATCCGTCCATTCCATCAATTCCATTCCATCTTTCCATCAATTCCATCCATCCATCATCTCCATCCATCGATTCCATCCATTCCATCCAATCAATCAATTCCATTCCATCACTTCCATCTATCCTTTCTTCCATTAATTCCATCAATTTCATTCCATCCATCCTTCCATCAATTCCATCCATTCCATTAAATCCATTCCATCAATTGCATCCATACATCAATTCCATCCAACTATTCCATCAATTCCATTCCATCAATTCAATCCATCCATCAACTCCATTCATCCATTCCATTAATGCCATTCATCTATTCCATCAACTCCATTCCATTCATTCCATCAATTCCATCCGTCCATCAATTCCAACCTTCCAATCCATCGACTCCATCCATCCATTCCATTCCATCAATTCCATCCATACATTCCATTAATTCCATTCCCTCACTTCCATCCGTCCATTCTTCCTTGAATTCCATCCATCAATTCCATTCCCTTTTCCATCCATCCATTCCATTAATTCCATTCCATCAATTCCATCCATCCATCCATCAATTCCGTCCATCCATTCCATCAATTTCATCAATCCATACTTCAATTCCATGCCATCCATCCAATCCGTCACTTCCATCCTTCCATTCCATGAATTCCATCCATCCATTCCATCAACACCATCCGTCCAGCCATCAATTCCATCCATTCCATCAATTTCATTCCATCAATTCCATCCATCCATCAATTCCATACATCCCATCAATTCCATCCTTCCATAAATTCCATCCATCCATTCATTACATCCCTTCCATCAATTCCATCCATCCATTCCATCAATTCCAACCATCCATCAATCATTTCCATTCCATCCATTCCATCAATTCCATTCCATCCATTCCATGAATTCCATTCCATCAATTCCATCTATCCATTCCATCAATTCCATTCATCCATTCCATCAATTCCATCCATCCACTCCATCAATTCCATCCATCCATCTTTCCATGCATTCCATTCCATCACTTCCATACATCCTTTCATTCCATCCATTCCATCAATTCCTTTTATCCATTAATTCCATCAAACCATTCCATCAATTCCATTTCATCAATTCAATGCATCCATCAATTCCATCCATCCATTCCATTAATTCCATCCATTCATTCCATCCATCCATTCCATAATTTAAATTTCCATCCATCCATTCCATCAATTCCAACCGTCTATCCATCCATCAATTCCAAACATCCATTCCATCAATTCCAAACATCCATTCCATCAATTCCATTCCACTAGTTCCATCCATTCATACATCAATTCCATCCATACATTCCGTACGTTCCAATCCATCAATTCCATCCATCAATTCCATTCCATCCATTCCATTACTCCAGCAATTCCATCCATCGATTCCATCAATTTTATTCCATCTATCCATCAATTCCTTTCATCCATCAATTCCTTCCATCCATTCCATCATTCCATTCCATCAATTCCATTCATCCATCCATCAATTCCATTCCTACCATTCCATCAATTTCATCCATTCAACCATCAATTCCATCCTACCATCAATTCCATCCATTCCATCAATTCCTTCCATCCATCAATTCCATCCAACTATTCCATCCCATCAATTCAATCCATCTATCAACTCCATCCATCCATTCCATTAATGCCATCCATGTATTCCATCAACTCCATTCCATTCATTCCATCAACTCCATCCATTCCATTCCATCAATTCCTTCCATACATTCCATTAATGCCATTCCATCATTTCCATCCGTCCATCCATCCTTCAATTCCTTCCATCAATTCCATTCCATCAATTCCATCCATTCATTCCATTAATTCCATTCCATCCATCCATCCATCAATTCTATCTATCCATTCCATCAATTTCATCCATCCATACATCAATTCCATGCCATCCAATCCATCAATTCCATCCATCCGTCCATCAATTCCATCCATCCATTCCAACAATTCCATCCATTCATCCATCAATAACGTCCATCAATTCCATCCATTCCATCAACTCCATCCATCCAGCCATCAATTCCATCCATTCCATCAGTTTCATTCCATCAATTCCATCCATCAATTCCATCAAATCCATTCATCCATTCCATCCGTCTATCCATCCATCCATTCCATCAATTCCATTCCACCAATTCCAACCATTCATACATAATTTCCATCCATACATCCCCTAAATTCCATTCTATCAATTCCATCCATCCATCAATTCCATTCCATCTATCCACCAATTCCATCCATCCATTCCATCAATTCCATTCTTCCATCCATCAATTCCATTCCAACCATTCCATTAATTCCATCCATTCAAATATCAATTCCATTCGTCCATCAATACCATTCCCTCCATCCATCAATTCCATCCATACATTCCATCAATTCCCTTCCATCAATATCATCCATCTATCTATTCCATCCATGCATTCCTTTTATTGGATTACATGCATTCCATCACTTGCATCCATTCCATCAATTCCATTTCATTAATTCCATCCAACCATTCCATCAATTCCATCCATTTTATCAGTTCCATTCATCCATCCATTCCATCAATTCCATTCCATCCATTTCCTCAATTCCATTCCATCAATTCCATACATCCATTCCATCAATTCCATCCATCAATTCCATCCACCCATCAATTCCACCCATCCATTCCATCAATTCCATCCATCCACCAATTCCATCCAGCCATCCGTCCATCAATTCCATCCATGCATTCGATCAATTCCATTCAATCCATTCCATCAATTCCATCCTCCCATGAATTCCATCCATTCCATCAATTACATTCCATCCATTCCATCAATTCCAACAATCCATCATTTCCATCCATTGTATTAATTCCCTGCCATCCATTCCATCAATTCCATCCATCCATTCCATCCTTTCATCCATCAATTCCACCCATCCATACATTCCTTCAATTCCATCCATCAATTCCTTCCATCCATTCCATCAATTTTATCCATCCATTTCATCAATTCCATCCATCATGGATGGATGGAATGGATCAAGTGTAATTGATGGAATGGATGGAAATCATGGAGGGATGGAATTGATGGACGGACGGATGGAATGTATATCTGGATGAAATTGATGGAATTCATGGGTGGATTGATTTGATGGAATAGATGGATGGAATTGATGGAATGGTTGGATGGAAGTGATGGAATGGATGGAGGAATTGATGTATGGATGTAATGGAATTGATGGAATGGATGGATGGAATTGATGAAATGGAATTGATGGAATGGAAGGAAGTTATAGTATGGATGTAATGGAATGGATGGATGGATTGAATTGATGGATGAATAGAATTGATGGAATGTGTGGATGCAATTGATGGATGGATGGAATGGTATTGATGGATGTTTCGAATTGAGGGAATGAAATTGATGAAATGGATGGAAGGAATTGATGGATGGAATGGAATGGAATAGATGGAATGGATGGATGAATGAATGGAATTGATGGAATGGAATGGATGGAAGGAAATGATGTTATGGATGGATGAATGGAATTGATGGAATGGATGGATGGAATTAGTGGATAGATGGAATGGATGGATGGTTGGAATTAATGGATGGAATAAATGGAATGGAATTGATGGAATGGATGGATGAAGTTGATAGAATGGATGGATGGAATTGATGGAATGGATGGATGGAATGGAATTGATGGAATGGGTGGAATAGAAGTGATGGAACTGTTGCAATGAATATAATGGAATAGATGGAATGGATGAATGAATGAAATTGATGGATGGATGGAATATATGGAATGGATTCAATGGATGGATGGATGGAATTGATGGATGGATGGATGGAGTTGATGGAATTGATGGATTGGCAGATGGAATTGATGGAATGGATGAATGAATGGAATTGATGGATGGATGGAATGGATAGAATAGATGGAATGGAATTAATGGAATGGAGGGATGGAATTGATGGAATGGTAGGATGGAATTGATGGATTGGATGAATTAATGGAATTGATGGAATGAAAGGTTAATGGAATTGATGGATGGAATGAAATTGATGGAATGGATGGATGGATGGATGGAATTGATCGATCGATGGAATTGATGGAATGAATGGATGTATGGAATTGATGGAATGGATGAATGGAATTGATGGAATGGATGGAATGGAATTGATGGAATGCACATTATGGATGGATGTAATGGAATTGAAGGAATGGATGTAATTGAATTGATGGATGGATGGAATTGATGGAATGGTTGGAATGGAATGGATATATGGATGGAATTGATGGAATGTTTGGAATGGATGGATGGAATTGATGCAATGGATGGATGGAATTGTTGGAATGGATGGATGAAATTGAAGGATGGATGGAATTGATGGAGTGGATGGAATGGAATTGATGTAATAGATGGATGGATGGAATTGATGGGTGGATGGATGGAATTGATGGGATGGATGGAATGCAATTGATGGACTGGATAGAAGTGATGGAATGAATGGATGGATGGAATTGATGGAATGGAATTGATGGAAGGGATGGATGGATGGAATTGATGGAATGGAATTGATAGAATGGATGGAATTGATGGTATGGATGGAATGGAATTGATGGAATGGATGGAAAGAAAAGGTGGAATTGATACAATGGATGGATGGAATTGATGGAATGGATGGAAGGAATGGAATGATGGATCCATCAATTCCATCCATCCATTCGATCAATTCCATTCCACCCATCCATCCATTCCTTTCCATCAATTCAATCCATACATTCCATTAATTCCATTCCATCATTTCCATCCATCCTTCAATTGCTTTCATCAATTCCATACATCCATTCCATTAATTCCATTCCATCCATTCCATCAATTACATCCATCCATCCATCAATTCCATCCATCCGTTCCATCAATTTCATCCATCCATACGTCAATTCCATGCCATCCATTCCATCCATCCAATCCATCAATTCCATCCATCCGTCCATCAATTCCATCCATCCATTCCAACAATTCCATCCATTCATCCATCAATTCCATCCATTCCATCAACTCCATCCATCCAGCCATCAATTCCATCCATTCCATCAATTTCATTCCATTAATTCCATCCATCCATCAATTCCATATATCCCATCAATTCCATCCTTCCATCCATTCTATCCATTCATTCATTACATCCCTTCCATCAACTCCATCCATCCATTCCATCAATTCCAACCATCCATCCATCATTTCCATTCCAGCCATTCCATTCCATTCATTCCATGAATTCCATTCCATCAATTGCATCCATTCAATTATTTCCATTCCATCAATTCCATCCATCCATGCCATCAAGTCCATTCCATCAATTCCATCCATCCGTCCATGAATTGCATTCCATCAATTCCATTCTATCCATTGCATCAATTCCATCCATCCAGCCATCAATTCCATCCAACCATTCCATCACCTTCATTCCATAAATTCCATCCAGCCATCAATACCATTCCATCCATCCATAAAATCCGTACATGCATTTCATACATCCATCCATTCATTCCATCTATTCGATCCATTCCATCAATTCCATTCACCCATTCCATCAATTCCATTCCATCCATCCATTCCATCAATTCCAACCATCTATCAATTCCATCCATCCACCAATTCCATTGCTTCCATTCCATGAATTCCATTCCATCATTTCCATTCCAACAATTCCGTCCATCAATTCCATACATACATCAATTCAATCCATCCAAACATTCCATCAATTCCATCCATCCAACCATGAATTCCATCCATCCATTCTATCAATTCCATTCCATCCATCTATCAATTCCATTCATCCATCAACTACATCCATCCATTCCATTCCATCTATCCCATTGCATCTATTCCATCACTTCCATTCATCTTTTCATCCATTAATTCCATCCAGTCCATTAATTCCATTCCATCCATCCTTCCATGAGTCCCATCCATTCTTCCATGAATACCATCCATCCGTTCATTCCATCCATTCAATTAAATCCATTCCGTCAATTCCATCCATCCATTAATTCCATCCAACCATTCCATCAATTCAATCCATTCATCCATCAATTCCGTCCATCCATTCCATTAATTCCATCCATCCTTTCCATCAACACCATTATATCAATTCCATCCATCCATTCCATTCCATCAATTCCAACCATCCATTCCATCATTTCCATTCCATCAATTCCATCCTTCCATTCCATCAATTCCATCCATCCATTCCATCAATTTCATTCCATCCAACTATTCCTTCAATTCCATCCATCAATTCCATCCATTCAATTAATTCCATCCATCCATTCCATTCAGTCCATAAATTCCATCCATCTATCAATTCCATTCATCCATCTATTCCATCAATTCCATCCATATATCCATTCCATTCCATCAATTCCATCCACTCATCCATCCATCAATTCCATCCATTCCATTCCACCCATTCCATCAATTCCATCCATTCCATCAATTCCATCCATCCAGCAATTCCAACCATCCATTCCACCAATTCCATTCCATCAACTCCATCAATCCATCCACCCATTCCATCAATTTTATTCCAATAATTCCATCCATCCAATCCTTCAATACCATTCCATCCATTCCTTCAATTCCATTCTTCCATATATCAATTTCATCCATCAATCCATTCCATCAAATCCATTCAATCAATTCCATCCATCTATCCTTTCCATCAATTCCATCCATCCACCCATTCTATCAATTCCATTCCATCCATCCATTCCTTCAATTCCATTCCATCAATTCTATCCATCCATCCATCAATTCCCTCCATCCATCCATTCCATCAATTCCATCCATTCCATCCATCTATCAATTCCATCCATCCATTCCATCAATTCCATTCCATCAATTACATCCATTCCATCAATCCATCCATTCCATCCATCAGTTCCATCCATGTTTTCCATCCAACCATTCTATCAATTCCATACCTTCAATTCCATACCATCAATTCCATTCATCCATCAATTCCATCCATTCCATCCATCCATCAATTCCATTCCATCAATTCCATCCAATAATTCCATCCATCCATTCCTTTAATACCTTCCATCCATCAATTACATCCATCTTTTCCATCAAATCCATTTCATCAATTCCATCCATCCATCGATCGATCAATTCCATCCATCTATCCATTCCATCAATTCCATCCATCCGTGCATCAATTCCATTCCATCCATCCATTCATTCAATTCCATTCCTTGAATTCCATCCACCCATTCCATCATTTCAATTCCATCCATTCCATCATTTCCATTCCATCAATTCCATCCATCCATACCATTGACTCCATTCCATCAATTCCATACCATCAATTCCATTCCATCAATTTCATCCATCCAGCCATCAATTCCATCCATTCCATCAACTTTATTCCATCAATTCCATCCATCAATACCATTACATCCATCCATCAATTCCATCCATCCATTCCACACATCCATCCATTCATTCCATCTATTCCATTACATCCATTCCATCAATTCCATCCATCCATTCCATCAATTCCATTCCATTTATCCTTCCATTCCATCAATGCCAACCATCCATCAATTCCATTCCTTCCATTCCATGAATTCAATTCCATCAATTCCATCCATGCATTCCATCATTTTCATTCCATCAATTCCGTCCATCAAATCCATACATCTATCAATTCAATCCATCCAAACATTCCATCAATTCCATCCATCCAACCATGAATTCCATCCATCCATTCTATCAATTCCATTCAATCCATCTATCAATTCCATTCATCCATCAACTCCATCCATTTATTCCATCAATTCCACCCATTTCATTGCATCCATTCCATCACTTCCATCCATCCTTTCATCTATTAATTCCATCCAGTCCATCAATTCCATTCCATCCATCCCCTTATGAATCCCATCCATCCTTCCATTAATAGCATCCATCCGTTCATTCCATCCATTCCATTAAATACCTTCCATCAAATCTATCCATCCATTAATTCCATTGAACCATTCCATGAATTCAATCAATTCATCCATCAATTACGTCCATCCATTCCATTAATTCCATCCATCCATTCCATCTATCCATTCCATCCATACGTTAATTCCATGCCATCCATTCCATCCATCCAATCCATGAATTCCATCCATCCATCCATCAATTCCTTCCATCCATTTCAACAATTCCATTCATTTATCAATTCCATCTATCAATTCCATCAACTCCATCTATCCAGCCATCCATTCCATCAATTTCATTTCATCAATTCCATATATCCCATCAATTCCATCCTTCCATCAATTCCATCCATCCATTCCATCAATTCCAACCATCCATCCATCATTTCCATTCCATCCAATCCATGAATTCCATCCATCCATCCATCAATTCCTTCCATCCATTTCAACAATTCCATCCATTCATCCACCAATTCCATCCATCAATTCCATCAACTCCATCTATCCAGCCATCAATTCCATCCATTCCATCAATTTAATTCCATCAATTCCATATATCCCATCAATTCCATCCTTCCATCAATTCCATCCATCCATTCCATCAATTCCAACCATCCATCCATCATTTCCATTCCATCAATTCCATTGCATCCCTTCCATGAATTCCATTTCATCCATTCCATCATTTCCATTCCATCATTTCCATCTATCCATTCCATCAATTCCACCCATCCATCAATTCCATCCATCCAACAATCAATTCCATCCATCCAACCATCGATTCCCTCCATCCATTACATCAATTCCATAGCATCCATACATCAATTCCATCCATGCATCAACTCCATCCATCAATTCCATCCATGAATTCCATCAATTACATTCCATCAATTCCAACAATCCATCAATCCCATCCATTCTATTAATTCCCTGCCATCCATTCCATCAATTCCATCCATCCATCAATTTCATCCATCCATTCCATCCTTCCATCCATCAATTCCACCCATCCATACATTCCAACAATTCAATCCATCATTTCCTTCCATCAATTCTATCCATCCATTCTATCAATTCCATCCATCCATGGAATTGATGGATGGATGGAATTGATGGAATGGATGGCAGGGAATTAATAGAATGGATGGAATTGATGGATTGTTGGAATTGATGGAATGGATGGAATGTAATTGATGGAATTCATGGATGGAAATGATGGATGGAGTTGATGCATGGATGGAATTGATGTATGGATGCTATGGAATTGATGTAATGGATGGAGGGAATCGATGGTTGGAAGGATGGAATTGATTGTTGGATGGATGGAATTGATGGATGGGTGGAATTGATAGAATGGATGGAATGGAATTGATGGAATGGATGGAATTGACGGATGGATGGAATTGATGGAATGGATGGGCGGAATGGTATTGATGGAATGAATGGATGGATGGCATTGATGGAATGGATGGAAGTGTTGGAATGAATGTAATGGAATAGATGGAATTTATGGAATGGAATTGATGGAATGTATGGATGGATGGAATGGTATTCATGGATGTATGGAATTGATGGAATGAAATTGACGGGATGGATGGAATTGATGACTGGATGGATGGAATTGATGGAATGGGAATGATGAAATGAATGGAAGAATGGATATAATGGAATGGATGGAAGGAATTGATGGAATGGATGGATGAATGGAATTGATGGATGGATGGATGGAATTGTTGGATGGATGGATGGTTGAAATGGAAGTGATGGAATGGATGGAATTAATGGATGGATGGAAATGAATGGAATGGAATTGATGGATGGAATTGATAGAATGAATGGAATTGGTGGAATGGATGGATGGAATTGATTGATTGGAATTGATGGAATGGATGGATGGAATTGATGGATGGAATGGAAGGATACAATTGATGAATGGATGGAATTGATGGATGGTTGGATGGAATGGAATTGATGGATAGGTGGATGGATGGCATTGATGAAATGGATGGATGGATGGAATTGATGGATAGGTGGATGGATGGCATTGATGGAATTGTATTGATGGAATGGATGGATGGATTAGATGGAGGGGTGCATGGATGGAATTGATGCATGGATTGAATGGATTGATTGATGGATGGATGGTATTGATAGAATTGATGGATGAATGGAATTGATGGAATGGATGGAATGGAATTGATGGAATGGATGAATGAATAAAATTGATGGATGGATGTATTTTATGGAATGGATTCAATGGATAGATGGATGGAATTGATGGAAGAATAGACTTGATGGAATGGATGGATGGAATTGATGGATTGGACGGAATGGAATTGATGGAATGGATGGATGAATGGAATTGATGGATGGTTTTGATGAGTTCGACGAGCTGTATTCAACGCACTCGTCGGCTTTGTTGTTCCTACACGTCCTGCGGAGTTATGGCGCCTAGAATGTCGGAGGAAGTGTGTTTACCTTCCCCTTTTTTTCTCGAAAATCAGAAACTCTTCGCGATTGCCATTTTGATTGTATCGTGTGAGAAGTAAGTCAAGGGCGAATACAGGGCCCCATCCCGTTCCTCGGTATGGCCATTATTTCCGGAATTAGAGACTCAAATATTTCAGGTACCCAAAAATTGAGGCTAGAAAAAAGTGCGGCGGATTTGCCGGATTTTAGCGGTGATTACTAAGGAAGATGCGGGGATGCTACAGTTAAACTGGCGGGCCTCTGAGCCGCTTCGTTCTCCTTGTGTAGACAAAGTCTGTTTTGGAAGGTCAAAATGACCATTTTTTTTAATTTTGCCGGCCTCTCCCGTCCAAACGCAGGAGGATAGAGATTTGTCCTTTATACTGGAGATAGAGTTCGACGATCTGCATTCAACGCACTCGTCGGCTTTGTTGTCACTACACGTACTGCGGAGTTATGGCGGCTAGAATGTCGGCGGAAATCAGAAAGTGTTCGCGATTGCCATTTTGATTGTATCGTGTGAGAAGTAAACCAAGGGGGAATAGAGGGCCCCATCCCGTTCCTCTGTATGGCTATTATTTCCGGAATTTGAGACTCAAATATTTCAGGTACCTAAAAATTAAGGCTTGAAAAAAGTGCGGCGGATTTGCCGGATTTTAGCGATGATTACTAAGGAAGATCCTAGGATGCTACAGTTAAAATAGCGGGCCTCTGAGCCGCTTCGTTGTGCTTGTGTAGAAAAAAGTCTGTTTTGGAAGGTGAAAATGACCATTTTTTTTTAAATTTGCCGGCCTCTCCCGTCCGAACGCAGGAGGTTAGAGATTTGTCCTTTATACTGGAGATAGAGTTCGACGAGCTGTATTCAAAGCACTCGTCGGCTTTGTTGTCACTACAGGTACTGCGGAGTTATGGCGCCTAGAATGTCGGCGGAAGGGTGGTTTAAAAACACCCTTCCCCTTTTTTTCTCGAAATTCAGAAAGTCTTCGCGATTGCCATTTTGATTGTATCGTGTAAGAATTAGGTCAAGGGGGAATACAGGGCCCCAACCCGTTCCTCGGTATGGCCATTATTTCCGGAATTAGAGACTCAAATATTTCAGGTGCCCAAAAATTAAGGCTAAAAAAAAGTGCGGCGGATTTTCCGGATTTTAGCGGTGATTACTAAGGGAGATGCGGGGATGCTACAGTTAAAATAGCGGGCCTCTGAGCCGCCTCGTTGTCCTTGTGTAGAAAAAAGTCTGTTTTGGAAGGTCAAAATGACCATTTTTTTTAATTTTGCCGATCTCTCCCTTCCAAATGCAGGGGGATAGAGATTTGTCCTTTATACTGGAGATAGAGTTCGACGAGCTGCATGCAAAGCACTCGTCAGCTTTGTTGTCACTACACGTACTGCAGAGATATGGCGCCTAGAATGTCGGCGGAAGCGTGGTTTAAACCCATCCCCTTTTTTTCTCGAAAATCAGAAAGTGTTCGCGATTGCCATTTTGATTGTATCGTGTAAGAAGTAAGTGAAGGGGGAATACAGGGGCCCATCACGTACCTCGGAATGGCCATTTTTTTTCGGAATTAGAGATTTGTCCTTTATACTAGAGATAGAGTTCGACGAGCTGTATTCAAAGCACTCGGCGGCTTTGTTGTCACTACACGTACTGCAGAGATATGGCGCCTAGAATGTCGGCGGAAGGGTGGTTTAAACCCTTCCCCTTTTTTCCTCGAAAATCAGAAAGTGTTCGCGATTGCCATTTTCATTGTATCGTGTAAGAAGTAAGTCAAGGGGGAATACAGGGCCCCATCCCGTTCCTCGGTATGGCCATTATTTCCGGAATCCATCCTACCATCAATTCCATCCATCCATACTATCAATTCCATTCCATCTATCCATCAATTCCCTCCATCCATCAATTCCATTCCATCTATTCCATCAGTTCCAACCATCCTTTCATCCATTAATTCCATTCAGTCCATCAATTCCATTCCATCCATCCTTCCATTAATTCTATCCCTCCGTTCATTCCATGAAATCCATTCCATCAATTCCATCCAACCATTCCATCAATTCCATCCAATCCATTAGTTCCATTCCATCAATTTAATGCATCCATCCATCAATTCCATCCATCCAGTCCATCAATTCCATACCACCCATTCCATCAATTTCAACCATCCATCAATTCCATTCCATCAATTCCATCTATCCATCCATCAATTCCATACATCCATTCTATCAATTTAATTCCATCCATTCCAAACATTCATCCATCAATTTCATCCATCCATTCCATCCATTAAGCCATTCCATCAATCCATCTATTCCATCAATTCCATCGATCCATCCATCAATTCCATTCCATGAATTCCATCAATCCATCAATTGCTTCCATCCATGCATTCCATCAATTCCATTCATCCATCAATTCGATCCATCCATTCCATTAATTCCATCCATCCATTCCATTAGTTTCATTTCATCCATCCATTCCATCAATTCCATTATAAATTCAATTCCATCCATTCCATCAATTCCATTGTATCCGTTCCATCAATTCCATCCATTCATTCCATCAATTCCATTAAATCCATTCTATCAATTCCATCCATTCCATGCATCCATCAATTCCATCCATCCATCAATTCCATTCATTCATCCATTCCATCCATCCATCAAATCCATCCATCCATCAATTCCATCCGTCCATTTCATCAGTTCCATTCCACCAATTTCATCCATCAATTCCACCCATTCCATCAATTCCATCCATTCTTTCCATCAATTCCATTCCATCAATTCCTTTCCATCAATTCCATCAATCCATCCATCAATTCCATCCACCCATTCCGTCAATTTCATCCATCCATCCATCAATTCCATCCAACCATTCCATCAATTCCATACCATCAATTCCATCCATACATTCCATCAATTCCATCCATCCAATAATTCCATCCATTCCTTCAATTCCATTCCGTCAATTCCATCCTTCCATCCATCAATTACATCCATCCATTCATATCATCAAATCTTTTCCATCAATTCCATCCATCTATCCATTCCATTAATTCAATCCATCCGTCCATCAATTCCGCCCTTTCCATCAATTCCATTCCATCATATCCATTTCATCAATTCCATCCATGCAATCAACCATTCCATAAATTCCATTCCATCCTTCCATTCCATCAATTCTATCCATCCATCAATTCCATCCATCCATTCCATCAATTCCAACCATTCATCAATCCATCAATTCCATTCCGTCCATTCCAAGAATTCCAACCATCCATCAATTCTATCATATCCATTCCATCAATTCCATTCCATCCATTGCATCATTTCCATCCATACATTCCATCAATTCCATCCATACATCAATTCCAGCCATCCATCCATTACATCAATTCCATCCATCCAACCATCAATTCCATCTATCCATTCCATCAATTCCATCCATCCATCAACTCCATCCATCAATTCCATCACTTCCATCCATCCTTTCATCCATTAATTTCATCCAGTCCATCAATTAAACTCCATCCATCCTTCCATCAATTCCATCCATCCGTTCATTCCATCCATTCCTTTAAATCCATTCCATCAATTCCATCCATCCAACCATTCCATCCATCCATCAATTCCAGCCATCCATTGCATAAATTCGATCCATCCATTCCATTCCTTCAATTCCATCCATTCATTCATTTCCATTCCATCAATTCCATCCATCCATTCATTCCATTCCATCAATTCCAATCATCCATTCCATCAATTCCATTCTATCCATCCATTCCATCAATTCCATCCATCCATCAATTCCAACCATCCTTTAATTCCATCCATCCATCAATTCCATTCCTTCCATTCCATGAATTCCATTCCATCAATTCCATCCATCCATTCCATCATTTCCATTCCATCAATTCCATACATCCATCAATTCAATCCATCCAAACATTCCATCAATTCCATCCATCCAACCAGGAATTCCATCCATTCATTCTATCAATTCCATTCCATCCATCTATCAATTCCATTCATCCATCAACTCCATCCATTTATTCCATCAATTCCACCTATTCCATTCCATTTATTCCATTGCATCCATTCCATCTCTTCCATCCATCCTTTCATACATTAATTCCATCCATCCATTCCATCAATTCTATCCATTCCATCCATACATCAATTCTATCCTTTCCATCAATCTATCCATCAATTCCATCCATTCCATCAATTGCATTCCATCCATTCCATCATTTCCATCCATTCATCCATCAATTCTATACAACCATTCTATCAATTCCATACCATCAATTGCATCAATTCCATTCAATCCATTCTATTAATTCCATCCATCCAATAATTCCATCCATCCATTTCTTCAATTCCATTCCAATAATTCCTTCCTTCCATTGATCAATTACATCCATCCATCCATCCATTCCATCAATTCCATCCATCCATCTATCCATTCCATCCATCCGTCCATCAATTCCATCCATCCATTCCATCAATTCCATCCAAACATTCTATCAATTCCATACCATCAATACCATCAATTCCATGCAATCCATTCTATCAATTCCATCCATCCAATAATTCCATCCATCCATTCCTTCAATTCCATTCCCTTAATTCCTTCCTTCCATCTATCAACTACATCCATCCATCCATTCCATCCATCCATCTATCAATTCCATCAATTCCATCCATCCGTCCATTAATTCCATCCATCCTTTCCATCATTTCCATTCCATCCATTCCGTCAATTCCATTCCACCGTTTGCGTCATTTCCATCCATCCATTCCTTCATTTCCATTCCATCAATTCCATCCATCCATCAATTCCAGCCATCCGTCCATTCCATCAATTCCATTCCATCTTTCCATCAATTCCATCCATCCATCAACTCCATCCATCGATTCCATCCATTCCATCCAATCAATCAATTCCATTCCATCACTTCCATCTATCCTTTCTTCCATTAATTCCATCAATTTCATTCCATCCATCCTTCCATCAATTCCATCCATTCCATTAAATCCATTCCATCAATTGCATCCATACATCAATTCCATCCAACTATTCCATCAATTCCATTCCATCAATTCAATCCATCCATCAACTCCATTCATCCATTCCATTAATGCCATTCATCTATTCCATCAACTCCATTCCATTCATTCCATCAATTCCATCCGTCCATCAATTCCAACCATCCAATCCATCGACTCCATCCATCCATTCCATTCCATCAATTCCATCCATACATTCCATTAATTCCATTCCCTCACTTCCATCCGTCCATTCTTCCTTGAATTCCATCCATCAATTCCATTCCCTTTTCCATCCATCCATTCCATTAATTCCATTCCATCAATTCCATCCATCCATCCATCAATTCCGTCCATCCATTCCATCAATTTCATCAATCCATACTTCAATTCCATGCCATCCATCCAATCCGTCACTTCCATCCTTCCATTCCATGAATTCCATCCATCCATTCCATCAACACCATCCGTCCAGCCATCAGTTCCATCCATTCCATCAATTTCATTCCATCAATTCCATCCATCCATCAATTCCATACATCCCATCAATTCCATCCTTCCATAAATTCCATCCATCCATTCATTACATCCCTTCCATCAATTCCATCCATCCATTCCATCAATTCCAACCATCCATCCATCATTTCCATTCCATCCATTCCATCAATTCCATTCCATCCATTCCATGAATTCCATTCCATCAATTCCATCTATCCATTCCATCAATTCCATTCATCCATTCCATCAATTCCATCCATCCACTCCATCAATTCCATCCATCCATCTTTCCATGCATTCCATTCCATCACTTCCATACATCCTTTCATTCCATCCATTCCATCAATTCCTTCTATCCATTAATTCCATCAATTCCATTTCATCAATTCAATGCATCCATCAATTCCATCCATCCATTCCATTAATTCCATCCATTCATTCCATCCATCCATTCCATAATTTAAATTTCCATCCATCCATTCCATCAATTCCAACCGTCCATCCATCCATCAATTCCAAACATCCATTCCATCAATTCCAAACATCCATTCCATCAATTCCATTCCACTAGTTCCATCCATTCATACATTAATTCCATCCATACATTCCGTACGTTCCAATCCATCAATTCCATCCATCAATTCCATTCCATCCATTCCATTATTCCAGCAATTCCATCCATCGATTCCATCAATTTTATTCCATCTATCCATCAATTCCTTTCATCCATCAATTCCTTCCATCCATTCCATCATTCCATTCCATCAATTCCATTCATCCATCCATCAATTCCATTCCTACCATTCCATCAATTTCATCCATTCAACCATCAATTCCATCCTACCATCAATTCCATCCATTCCATCAATTCCTTCCATTCATCAATTCCATCCAACTATTCCATCCCATCAATTCAATCCATCTATCAACTCCATCCATCCATTCCATTAATGCCATCCATGTATTCCATCAACTCCATTCCATTCATTCCATCAACTCCATCCATTCCATTCCATCAATTCCTTCCATACATTCCATTAATGCCATTCCATCATTTCCATCCGTCCATCCATCCTTCAATTCCTTCCATCAATTCCATTCCATCAATTCCATCCATCCATTCCATTAATTCCATTCCATCCATCCATCCATCAATTCTATCTATCCATTCCATCAATTTCATCCATCCATACATCAATTCCATGCCATCCAATCCATCAATTCCATCCATCCGTCCATCAATTCCATCCATCCATTCCAACAATTCCATCCATTCATCCATCAATTCCATCCATTCCATCAACTCCATCCTTCCAGCCATCAATTCCATCCATTCCATCAGTTTCATTCCATCAATTCCATCCATCAATTCCATATATCCTATCAATTACATCCTTCCGTCAATTCAATCCATCCATACCATCAAGTCCATTCCATCAATTCTATTCATCCATCAATTCCATTCTATCCATTCAATCAATTCCATTCCATCAATTCCATCCATCCAGCCATCAATTCCATTCATCCAGTCCATCCATTCCATCAACTTCATTGCATCAATTCCATCCATCTATCAATACCATTCCATCCATCCATTAATTCCATCCATCCATTCCATACATCCATCCATTCATTCCATCTATTCCATTACATCCATTCCATCAATTGCATCCATTCCATCAATTCCATTCCATCAATTCCATCCATCATTTCCATCCATCCATTCCATCAATTCCATCCATCCATCAATTCCATTTCTTCCATTCCATGAATTCCATTCCATCAATTCCATCCATCCATTCCATCAAGTCCGTCCATTAATTCCATACATCCATCAATTCAATCCATCCAAACATTCCATCAATTCCATCCATACAACCATGAATTCCATCCATCCATTCTATGAATTCCATTCCATCCATCTATCAATTCCTTTCATCCATCAACTCCATCCATCCATTCCATGAATTCCATCCATTCCATACTATCTATTCCATTGCATCCATTCCATCACTTCCATCCATCCTTTCGTCCATTGATTCTATCCAGTCCATCAATTACATTCTTTCCATCAATTCCATTCCATTCCATCCATCAATTTCCTTCCATCCATTTCATCAATTTCATTCCATCAATTCCAAACATCCATCAAACCATTCCATCCATTCCATTTCATCAATTCAATCCATTCATCCATTCCATTAATTCCATCCATCCATTCCATCAATTCCATCCATTCCATCCATTCCATCAATTCCATCCATCCATTCCATCAAATCCATTCATCCATTCCATCCGTCTATCCATCCATTCATTCCATCAATTCCATTCCACCAATTCCAACCATTCATACATAATTTCCATCCATACATCCCCTAAATTCCATTCTATCAATTCCATCCATCCATCAATTCCATTCCATCTATCCACCAATTCCATCCATCCATTCCATCAATTCCATTCATCCATCCATCAATTCCATTCCAACCATTCCATTAATTCCATCCATTCAAATATCAATTCCATTAGTCCATCAATACCATTCCCTCCATCCATCAATTCCATCCATACATTCCATCAATTCCATTCCATCAATATCATCCATCTATGTATTCCATCCATGCATTCCTTTTATTGGATTACATGCATTCCATCACTTGCATCCATTCCATCAATTCCATTTCATTAATTCCATCCAACCATTCCATCAATTCCATCCATTTTATCAGTTCCATTCATCCATCCATTCCATCAATTCCATTCCATCCATTTCCTCAATTCCATTCCATCAATTCCATACATCCATTCCATCAATTCCATCCATCCATTCCATCAATTCCATCCATCCATTCCATCAATTCCATCCTTCCGTCAATTCCATCTATCCATTCCATCAATTCCATCCATCCATGAATTCCATCCATCCATTCCATCAATTCCATCCATCTATTCCATCAATTCCATCCACCCATCAATTCCACCCATCCATTCCATCAATTCCATCCATCCACCAATTCCATCCAGTCATCCGTCCATCAATTCCATCCATGCATTCGATCAATTCCATTCAATCCATTCCATCAATTCCATCCTCCCATGAATTCCATCCATTCCATGAATTACATTCCATCCATTCCATCAATTCCAACAATCCATCAGTTCCATCCATTGTATTAATTCCCTGCCATCCATTCCATCAATTCCATCCATCCATTCCATCCTTCCATCCATCAATTCCACCCATCCATACATTCCATCAATTCCATCCATCAATTCCTTCCATCCATTCCATCAATTTTATCCATCCATTTCATCAATTCCATCCATCCATCATGGATGGATGGAATGGATCAAGTGTAATTGATGGAATGGATGGAAATCATGGAGGGATGGAATTCATGGACGGACGGATGGAATGTATATCTGGATGGAATTGATGGAATTCATGGGTGGATTGATTTGATGGAATAGATGGATGGAATTGATGGAATGGTTGGATGGAAGTGATGGAATGGATGGAGGGAATTGATGTATGGATGTAATGGAATTGATGGAATGGATGGATGGAATTGATGAAATGGAATTGATGGAATGGAAGGAAGTTATAGTATGGATGTAATGGAATGGATGGATGGATTGAATTGATGGATGAATGGAATTGATGGAATGGAATGGATGGAAGGAAATGATGTTATGGATGGATGAATGGAATTGATGGAATGGATGGATGGAATTAGTGGATAGATGGAATGGATGGATGGTTGGAATTAATGGATGGAATAAATGGTATGGAATTGATGGAATGGATGGATGAAGTTGATAGAATGGATGGATGGAATTGATGGAATGGATGGATGGAATGGAATTGATGGAATGGGTGGAATGGAATTGATGGAACTGTTGCAATGAATATAATGGAATAGATGGAATGGATGAATGAATGAAATTGATGGATGGATGGAATATATGGAATGGATTCAATGGATGGATGGATGGAATTGATGGATGGATGGATGGATGGAGTTGATGTATGGATGGAGTTGATGGAATGGATGGATAAATGGAATTGATGGATTGGCAGATGGAATTGATGGAATGGATGAATGAATGGAATTGATGGATGGATGGAATGGATAGAATAGATGGAATGGAATTAATGGAATGGAGGGATGGAATTGATGGAATGGTAGGATGGAATTGATGGATTGGATGAATTAATGGAATTGATGGAATGAAAGGTTAATGGAATTGATGGATGGAATGAAATTGATGGAATGGATGGATGGAATTGATGGAATGAATGGATATGGAATGGATGGATGGAATTGATGGAATGGATGGAATGGAATTGATGGAATGCACATTATGGATGGATGTAATGGAATTGAAGGAATGGATGTAATTGAATTGATGGATGGATGGAATTGATGGAATGGTTGGAATGGAATGGATATATGGATGGAATTGATGGAATGTTTGGAATGGATGGATGGAATTGATGCAATGGATGGATGGAATTGTTGGAATGGATGGATGAAATTGAAGGATGGATGGAATTGATAGAATTGATGGAATTGCTTTCATCAATTCCATACATCCATTCCATTAATTCCATTCCATCCATTCCATCAATTACATCCATCCATCCATCAATTCCATCCATCCGTTCCATCAATTTCATCCATCCATACGTCAATTCCATGCCATCCATTCCATCCATCCAATCCATCAATTCCATCCATCCGTCCATCAATTCCATCCATCCATTCCAACAATTCCATCCATTCATCCATCAATTCCATCCATTCCATCAACTCCATCCATCCAGCCATCAATTCCATCCATTCCATCAATTTCATTCCATTAATTCCATCCATCCATCAATTCCATATATCCCATCAATTCCATCCTTCCATCCATTCTATCCATTCATTCATTACATCCCTTCCATCAACTCCATCCATCCATTCCATCAATTCCAACCATCCATCCATCATTTCCATTCCAGCCATTCCATTCCATTCATTCCATGAATTCCATTCCATCAATTGCATCCATTCAATTATTTCCATTCCATCAATTCCATCCATCCATGCCATCAAGTCCATTCCATCAATTCCATCCATCCGTCCATGAATTGCATTCCATCAATTCCATTCTATCCATTGCATCAATTCCATCCATCCAGCCATCAATTCCATCCAACCATTCCATCACCTTCATTCCATAAATTCCATCCAGCCATCAATACCATTCCATCCATCCATAAAATCCGTACATGCATATCATACATCCATCCATTCATTCCATCTATTCGATCCATTCCATCAATTCCATTCACCCATTCCATCAATTCCATTCATCCATCTATTCCATCAATTCCATCAATTCCATCCACTCATCCATCCATCAATTCCATCCATTCCATTCCACCCATTCCATCAATTCCATCCATTCCATCAATTCCATCCATCCAGCAATTCCAACCATCCATTCCACCAATTCCATTCCATCAACTCCATCAATCCATCCATCCATTCCATCAATTTTATTCCAATAATTCCATCCATCCAATCCTTCAATACCATTCCATCCATTCCTTCAATTCCATTCTTCCATACATCAATTTCATCCATCAATCCATTCCATCAAATCCATTCAATCAATTCCATCCATCTATCCTTTCCATCAATTCCATCCATCCACCCATTCTATCAATTCCATTCCATCCATCCATTCCTTCAATTCCATTCCATCAATTCTATCCATCCATCCATCAATTCCCTCCATCCATCCATTCCATCCATTCCATCCATCTATCAATTCCATCCATCCATTCCATCAATTCCATTCCATCAATTACATCCATTCCATCAATCCATCCATTCCATCCATCAGTTCCATCCATGTTTTCCATCCAACCATTCTATCAATTCCATACCTTCAATTCCATTCATCCATCAATTCCATCCATTCCATCCATCCATCAATTCCATTCCATCAATTCCATCCAATAATTCCATCCATCCATTCCTTTAATTCCTTCCATCCATCAATTACATCCATCTTTTCCATCAAATCCATTTCATCAATTCCATCCATCCATCGATCGATCAATTCCATCCATCTATCCATTCCATCAATTCCATCCATCCGTGCATCAATTCCATTCCATCCATCCATTCATTCAATTCCATTCCATGAATTCCATCCACCCATTCCATCATTTCAATTCCATCCATTCCATCATTTCCATTCCATCAATTCCATCCATCCATACCATTGACTCCATTCCATCAATTCCATACCATCAATTCCATTCCATCAATTTCATCCATCCAGCCATCAATTCCATCCATTCCATCAACTTTATTCCATCAATTCCATCCATCAATACCATTACATCCATCCATCAATTCCATCCATCCATTCCACACATCCATCCATTCATTCCATCTATTCCATTACATCCATTCCATCAATTCCATCCATCCATTCCATCAATTCCATTCCATTTATCCTTCCATTCCATCAATGCCAACCATCCATCAATTCCATTCCTTCCATTCCATGAATTCAATTCCACCAATTCCATCCATGCATTCCATCATTTTCATTCCATCAATTCCGTCCATCAAATCCATACATCCATCAATTCAATCCATCCAAACATTCCATCAATTCCATCCATCCAACCATGAATTCCATCCATCCATTCTATCAATTCCATTCAATCCATCTATCAATTCCATTCATCCATCAACTCCATCCATTTATTCCATCAATTCCACCCATTTCATTGCATCCATTCCATCACTTCCATCCATCCTTTCATCTATTAATTCCATCCAGTCCATCAATTCCATTCCATCCATCCCCTTATGAATCCCATCCATCCTTCCATTAATAGCATCCATCCGTTCATTCCATCCATTCCATTAAATACCTTCCATCAAATCCATCCATCCATTAATTCCATTGAACCATTCCATGAATTCAATCAATTCATCCATCAAATACGTCCATCCATTCCATTAATTCCATCCATCCATTCCATCTATCCATTCCATCCATACGTTAATTCCATGCCATCCATTCCATCCATCCAATCCATGAATTCCATCCATCCATCCATCAATTCCTTCCATCCATTTCAACAATTCCATTCATTTATCAATTCCATCTATCAATTCCATCAACTCCATCTATCCAGCCATCAATTCCATCCATTCCATCAATTTCATTTCATCAATTCCATATATCCCATCAATTCCATCCTTCCATCAATTCCATCCATCCATTCCATCAATTCCAACCATCCATCCATCATTTCCATTCCATCCAATCCATGAATTCCATCCATCCATCCATCAATTCCTTCCATCCATTTCAACAATTCCATCCATTCATCCACCAATTCCATCCATCAATTCCATCAACTCCATCTATCCAGCCATCAATTCCATCCATTCCATCAATTTAATTCCATCAATTCCATATATCCCATCAATTCCATCCTTCCATCAATTCCATCCATCCATTCCATCAATTCCAACCATCCATCCATCATTTCCATTCCATCAATTCCATTGCATCCCTTCCATGAATTCCATTCCATCCATTCCATCATTTCCATTCCATCATTTCCATCTATCCATTCCATCAATTCCACCCATCCATCAATTCCATCCATCCAACAATCAATTCCATCCATCCAACCATCGATTCCCTCCATCCATTACATCAATTCCATAGCATCCATACATCAATTCCATCCATGCATCAACTCCATCCATCAATTCCATCCATGAATTCCATCAATTACATTCCATCAATTCCAACAATCCATCAATTCCATCCATTCTATTAATTCCCTGCCATCCATTCCATCAATTCCATCCATCCATCAATTTCATCCATCCATTCCATCCTTCCATCCATCAATTCCACCCATCCATACATTCCAACAATTCAATCCATCATTTCCTTCCATCAATTCTATCCATCCATTCTATCAATTCCATCCATCCATGGAATTGATGGATGGATGGAATTGATGGAATGGATGGCAGGGAATTAATAGAATGGATGGAATTGATGGATTGTTGGAATTGATGGAATGGATGGAATGTAATTGATGGAATTCATGGATGGAAATGATGGATGGAGTTGATGCATGGATGGAATTGATGTATGGATGCTATGGAATTGATGTAATGGATGGAGGGAATCGATGGTTGGAAGGATGGAATTGATTGTTGGATGGATGGAATTGATGGATGGGTGGAATTGATAGAATGGATGGAATGGAATTGATGGAATGGATGGAATTGACGGATGGATGGAATTGATGGAATGGATGGGCGGAATGGTATTGATGGAATGAATGGATGGATGGCATTGATGGAATGGATGGAAGTGTTGGAATGAATGTAATGGAATAGATGGAATTTATGGAATGGAATTGATGGAATGTATGGATGGATGGAATGGTATTCATGGATGTATATAATTGATGGAATGAAATTGACGGGATGGATGGAATTGATGACTGGATGGATGGAATTGATGGAATGGGAATGATGAAATGAATGGAAGAATGGATATAATGGAATGGATGGAAGGAATTGATGGAATGGATGGATGAATGGAATTGATGGATGGATGGATGGAATTGTTGGATGGATGGATGGTTGAAATGGAAGTGATGGAATGGATGGAATTAATGGATGGATGGAAATGAATGGAATGGAATTGATGGATGGAATTGATAGAATGAATGGAATTGGTGGAATGGATGGATGGAATTGATTGATTGGAATTGATGGAATGGATGGATGGAATTGATGGATGGAATGGAAGGATACAATTGATGAATGGATGGAATTGATGGATGGTTGGATGGAATGGAATTGATGGATAGGTGGATGGATGGCATTGATGAAATGGATGGATGGATGGAATTGATGGATAGGTGGATGGATGGCATTGATGGAATTGTATTGATGGAATGGATGGATGGATTAGATGGAGGGGTGCATGGATGGAATTGATGCATGGATTGAATGGATTGATTGATGGATGGATGGTATTGATAGAATTGATGGATGAATGGAATTGATGGAATGGATGGAATGGAATTGATGGAATGGATGAATGAATAAAATTGATGGATGGATGTATTTTATGGAATGGATTCAATGGATAGATGGATGGAATTGATGGAAGAATAGACTTGATGGAATGGATGGATGGAATTGATGGATTGGACGGAATGGAATTGATGGAATGGATGGATGAATGGAATTGATGGATGGTTTTGATGAGTTCGACGAGCTGTATTCAACGCACTCGTCGGCTTTGTTGTTCCTACACGTCCTGCGGAGTTATGGCGCCTAGAATGTCGGAGGAAGTGTGTTTACCTTCCCCTTTTTTTCTCGAAAATCAGAAACTCTTCGCGATTGCCATTTTGATTGTATCGTGTGAGAAGTAAGTCAAGGGCGAATACCGTTCCTCGGTATGGCCATTATTTCCGGAATTAGAGACTCAAATATTTCAGGTACCCAAAAATTGAGGCTAGAAAAAAGTGCGGCGGATTTGCCGGATTTTAGCGGTGATTACTAAGGAAGATGCGGGGATGCTACAGTTAAACTGGCGGGCCTCTGAGCCGCTTCGTTCTCCTTGTGTAGACAAAGTCTGTTTTGGAAGGTCAAAATGACCATTTTTTTTAATTTTGCCGGCCTCTCCCGTCCAAACGCAGGAGGATAGAGATTTGTCCTTTATACTGGAGATAGAGTTCGACGACCTGCATTCAACGCACTCGTCGGCTTTGTTGTCACTACACGTACTGCGGAGTTACGGCGGCTAGAATGTCGGCGGAAATCAGAAAGTGTTCGCGATTGCCATTTTGATTGTATCGTGTGAGAAGTAAACCAAGGGGGAATAGAGGGCCCCATCCCGTTCCTCTGTATGGCTATTATTTCCGGAATTTGAGACTCAAATATTTCAGGTACCTAAAAATTAAGGCTTGAAAAAAGTGCGGCGGATTTGCCGGATTTTAGCGATGATTACTAAGGAAGATCCTAGGATGCTACAGTTAAAATAGCGGGCCTCTGAGCCGCTTCGTTGTGCTTGTGTAGAAAAAAGTCTGTTTTGGAAGGTGAAAATGACCATTTTTTTTTAAATTTGCCGGCCTCTCCCGTCCGAACGCAGGAGGTTAGAGATTTGTCCTTTATACTGGAGATAGAGTTCGACGAGCTGTATTCAAAGCACTCGTCGGCTTTGTTGTCACTACAGGTACTGCGGAGTTATGGCGCCTAGAATGTCGGCGGAAGGGTGGTTTAAAAAAACCCTTCCCCTTTTTTTCTCGAAATTCAGAAAGTCTTCGCGATTGCCATTTTGATTGTATCGTGTAAGAATTAAGTCAAGGGGGAATACAGGGCCCCAACCCGTTCCTCGGTATGGCCATTATTTCCGGAATTAGAGACTCAAATATTTCAGGTGCCCAAAAATTAAGGCTAGAAAAAAGTGCGGCGGATTTTCCGGATTTTAGCGGTGATTACTAAGGGAGATGCGGGGATGCTACAGTTAAAATAGCGGGCCTCTGAGCCGCCTCGTTGTCCTTGTGTAGAAAAAAGTCTGTTTTGGAAGGTCAAAATGACCATTTTTTTTAATTTTGCCGATCTCTCCCTTCCAAATGCAGGGGGATAGAGATTTGTCCTTTATACTGGAGATAGAGTTCGACGAGCTGCATGCAAAGCACTCGTCAGCTTTGTTGTCACTACACGTACTGCAGAGATATGGCGCCTAGAATGTCGGCGGAAGCGTGGTTTAAACCCATCCCCTTTTTTTCTCGAAAATCAGAAAGTGTTCGCGATTGCCATTTTGATTGTATCGTGTAAGAAGTAAGTGAAGGGGGAATACAGGGGCCCATCACGTACCTCGGAATGGCCATTTTTTTTCGGAATTAGAGATTTGTCCTTTATACTAGAGATAGAGTTCGACGAGCTGTATTCAAAGCACTCGGCGGCTTTGTTGTCACTACACGTACTGCAGAGATATGGCGCCTAGAATGTCGGCGGAAGGGTGGTTTAAACCCTTCCCCTTTTTTCCTCGAAAATCAGAAAGTGTTCGCGATTGCCATTTTCATTGTATCGTGTAAGAAGTAAGTCAAGGGGGAATACAGGGCCCCATCCCGTTCCTCGGTATGGCCATTATTTCCGGAATCCATCCTACCATCAATTCCATCCATCCATACTATCAATTCCATTCCATCTATCCATCAATTCCCTCCATCCATCAATTCCATTCCATCTATTCCATCAGTTCCAACCATCCTTTCATCCATTAATTCCATTCAGTCCATCAATTCCATTCCATCCATCCTTCCATTAATTCTATCCCTCCGTTCATTCCAAAAAATCCATTCCATCAATTCCATCCAACCATTCCATCAATTCCATCCAATCCATTAGTTCCATTCCATCAATTTAATGCATCCATCCATCAATTCCATCCATCCAGTCCATCAATTCCATACCACCCATTCCATCAATTTCAACCATCCATCAATTCCATTCCATCAATTCCATCTATCCATCCATCAATTCCATACATCCATTCTATCAATTTAATTCCATCCATTCCAAACATTCATCCATCAATTTCATCCATCCATTCCATCCATTAAGCCATTCCATCAATCCATCTATTCCATCAATTCCATCGATCCATCCATCAATTCCATTCCATGAATTCCATCAATCCATCAATTGCTTCCATCCATGCATTCCATCAATTCCATTCATCCATCAATTCGATCCATCCATTCCATTAATTCCATCCATCCATTCCATTAGTTTCATTTCATCCATCCATTCCATCAATTCCATTATAAATTCAATTCCATCCATTCCATCAATTCCATTGTATCCGTTCCATCAATTCCATCCATTCATTCCATCAATTCCATTAAATCCATTCTATCAATTCCATCCATTCCATGCATCCATCAATTCCATCCATCCATCAATTCCATTCATTCATCCATTCCATCCATCCATCAAATCCATCCATCCATCAATTCCATCCGTCCATTTCATCAGTTCCATTCCACCAATTTCATCCATCAATTCCACCCATTCCATCAATTCCATCCATTCTTTCCATCAATTCCATTCCATCAATTCCTTTCCATCAATTCCATCAATCCATCCATCAATTCCATCGACCCATTCCGTCAATTTCATCCATCCATCCATCAATTCCATCCAACCATTACATCAATTCCATACCATCAATTCCATCCATACATTCCATCAATTCCATCCATTCCTTCAATTCCATTCCGTCAATTCCATCCTTCCATCCATCAATTACATCCATCCATTCATATCATCAAATCTTTTCCATCAATTCCATCCATCTATCCATTCCATTAATTCAATCCATCCGTCCATCAATTCCGCCCTTTCCATCAATTCCATTCCATCATATCCATTTCATCAATTCCATCCATGCAATCAACCATTCCATAAATTTCATTCCATCCTTCCATTCCATCAATTCTATCCATCCATCAATTCCATCCATCCATTCCATCAATTCCAACCATTCATCAATCCATCAATTCCATTCCGTCCATTCCAAGAATTCCAACCATCCATCAATTCTATCATATCCATTCCATCAATTCCATTCCATCCATTGCATCATTTCCATCCATACATTCCATCAATTCCATCCATACATCAATTCCAGCCATCCATCCATTACATCAATTCCATCCATCCAACCATCAATTCCATCTATCCATTCCATCAATTCCATCCATCCATCAACTCCATCCATCCATTCCATCAATTCCATCACTTCCATCCATCCTTTCATCCATTAATTTCATCCAGTCCATCAATTCAACTCCATCCATCCTTCCATCAATTCCATCCATCCGTTCATTCCATCCATTCCTTTAAATCCATTCCATCAATTCCATGCATCCAACCATTCCATCCATCCATCAATTCCAGCCATCCATTGCATAAATTCGATCCATCCATTCCATTCCTTCAATTCCATCCATTCATTCATTTCCATTCCATCAATTCCATCCATCCATTCATTCCATTCCATCAATTCCAATCATCCATTCCATCAATTCCATTCTATCCATCCATTCCATCAATTCCATCCATCCATCAATTCCAACCATCCTTTAATTCCATCCATCCATCAATTCCATTCCTTCCATTCCATGAATTCCATTCCATCAATTCCATCCATCCATTCCATCATTTCCATTCCATCAATTCCATACATCCATCAATTCAATCCATCCAAACATTCCATCAATTCCATCCATCCAACCAGGAATTCCATCCATTCATTCTATCAATTCCATTCCATCCATCTATCAATTCCATTCATCCATCAACTCCATCCATTTATTCCATCAATTCCACCTATTCCATTCCATTTATTCCATTGCATCCATTCCATCTCTTCCATCCATCCTTTCATACATTAATTCCATCCATCCATTCCATCAATTCTATCCATTCCATCCATACATCAATTCCATCCATTCCATCAATCTATCCATCAATTCCATCCATTCCATCAATTGCATTCCATCCATTCCATCATTTCCATCCATTCATCCATCAATTCTATCCAACCATTCTATCAATTCCATACCATCAATTGCATCAATTCCATTCAATCCATTCTATTAATTCCATCCATCCAATAATTCCATCCATCCATTTCTTCAATTCCATTCCAATAATTCCTTCCTTCCATTGATCAATTACATCCATCCATCCATTCCATCAATTCCATCCATCCATCTATCCATTCCATCCATCCGTCCATCAATTCCATCCATCCATTCCATCAATTCCATCCAAACATTCTATCAATTCCATACCATCAATACCATCAATTCCATGCAATCCATTCTATCAATTCCATCCATCCAATAATTCCATCCATCCATTCCTTCAATTCCATTCCCTTAATTCCTTCCTTCCATCTATCAACTACATCCATCCATCCATTCCATCCATCCATCTATCAATTCCATCAATTCCATCCATCCGTCCATTAATTCCATCCATCCTTTCCATCATTTCCATTCCATCCATTCCGTCAATTCCATTCCACCGTTTGCGTCATTTCCATCCATCCATTCCTTCATTTCCATTCCATCAATTCCATCCATCCATCAATTCCAGCCATCCGTCCATTCCATCAATTCCATTCCATCTTTCCATCAATTCCATCCATCCATCAACTCCATCCATCGATTCCATCCATTCCATCCAATCAATCAATTCCATTCCATCACTTCCATCTATCCTTTCTTCCATTAATTCCATCAATTTCATTCCATCCATCCTTCCATCAATTCCATCCATTCCATTAAATCCATTCCATCAATTGCATCCATACATCAATTCCATCCAACTATTCCATCAATTCCATTCCATCAATTCAATCCATCCATCCATCAACTCCATTCATCCATTCCATTAATGCCATTCATCTATTCCATCAACTCCATTCCATTCATTCCATCAATTCCATCCGTCCATCAATTCCAACCATCCAATCCATCGACTCCATCCATCCATTCCATTCCATCAATTCCATCCATACATTCCATTAATTCCATTCCCTCACTTCCATCCGTCCATTCTTCCTTGAATTCCATCCATCAATTCCATTCCCTTTTCCATCCATCCATTCCATTAATTCCATTCCATCAATTCCATCCATCCATCAATTCCGTCCATCCATTCCATCAATTTCATCAATCCATACTTCAATTCCATGCCATCCATCCAATCCGTCACTTCCATCCTTCCATTCCATGAATTCCATCCATCCATTCCATCAACACCATCCGTCCAGCCATCAGTTCCATCCATTCCATCAATTTCATTCCATCAATTCCATCCATCCATCAATTCCATACATCCCATCAATTCCATCCTTCCATAAATTCCATCCATCCATTCATTACATCCCTTCCATCAATTCCATCCATCCATTCCATCAATTCCAACCATCCATCCATCATTTCCATTCCATCCATTCCATCAATTCCATTCCATCCATTCCATGAATTCCATTCCATCAATTCCATCTATCCATTCCATCAATTCCATTCATCCATTCCATCAATTCCATCCATCCACTCCATCAATTCCATCCATCCATCTTTCCATGCATTCCATTCCATCACTTCCATACATCCTTTCATTCCATCCATTCCATCAATTCCTTCTATCCATTAATTCCATCAATTCCATTTCATCAATTCAATGCATCCATCAATTCCATCCATCCATTCCATTAATTCCATCCATTCATTCCATCCATCCATTCCATAATTTAAATTTCCATCCATCCATTCCATCAATTCCAACCGTCCATCCATCCATCAATTCCAAACATCCATTCCATCAATTCCAAACATCCATTCCATCAATTCCATTCCACTAGTTCCATCCATTCATACATTAATTCCATCCATACATTCCGTACGTTCCAATCCATCAATTCCATCCATCAATTCCATTCCATCCATTCCATTATTCCAGCAATTCCATCCATCGATTCCATCAATTTTATTCCATCTATCCATCAATTCCTTTCATCCATCAATTCCTTCCATCCATTCCATCATTCCATTCCATCAATTCCATTCATCCATCCATCAATTCCATTCCTACCATTCCATCAATTTCATCCATTCAACCATCAATTCCATCCTACCATCAATTCCATCCATTCCATCAATTGCTTCCATTCATCAATTCCATCCAACTATTCCATCCCATCAATTCAATCCATCTATCAACTCCATCCATCCATTCCATTAATGCCATCCATGTATTCCATCAACTCCATTCCATTCATTCCATCAACTCCATCCATTCCATTCCATCAATTCCTTCCATACATTCCATTAATGCCATTCCATCATTTCCATCCGTCCATCCATCCTTCAATTCCTTCCATCAATTCCATTCCATCAATTCCATCCATCCATTCCATTAATTCCATTCCATCCATCCATCCATCAATTCTATCTATCCATTCCATCAATTTCATCCATCCATACATCAATTCCATGCCATCCAATCCATCAATTCCATCCATCCGACCATCAATTCCATCCATCCATTCCAACAATTCCATCCATTCATCCATCAATTCCGTCCATCAATTCCATCCATTCCATCAACTCCATCCATCCAGCCATCAATTCCATCCATTCCATCAGTTTCATTCCATCAATTCCATCCATCAATTCCATATATCCTATCAATTACATCCTTCCGTCAATTCAATCCATCCATACCATCAAGTCCATTCCATCAATTCTATTCATCCATCAATTCCATTCTATCCATTCAATCAATTCCATTCCATCAATTCCATCCATCCAGCCATCAATTCCATTCATCCAGTCCATCCATTCCATCAACTTCATTGCATCAATTCCATCCATCTATCAATACCATTCCATCCATCCATTAATTCCATCCATCCATTCCATACATCCATCCATTCATTCCATCTATTCCATTACATCCATTCCATCAATTGCATCCATTCCATCAATTCCATTCCATCAATTCCATCCATCATTTCCATCCATCCATTCCATCAATTCCATCCATCCATCAATTCCATTTCTTCCATTCCATGAATTCCATTCCATCAATTCCATCCATCCATTCCATCAAGTCCGTCCATTAATTCCATACATCCATCAATTCAATCCATCCAAACATTCCATCAATTCCATCCATACAACCATGAATTCCATCCATCCATTCTATGAATTCCATTCCATCCATCTATCAATTCCTTTCATCCATCAACTCCATCCATCCATTCCATGAATTCCATCCATTCCATACTATCTATTCCATTGCATCCATTCCATCACTTCCATCCATCCTTTCGTCCATTGATTCTATCCAGTCCATCAATTACATTCTTTCCATCAATTCCATTCCATTCCATCCATCAATTTCCTTCCATCCATTTCATCAATTTCATTCCATCAATTCCAAACATCCATCAAACCATTCCATCCATTCCATTTCATCAATTCAATCCATTCATCCATTCCATTAATTCCATCCATCAATTCCATCCATCCATTCCATCAAATCCATTCATCCATTCCATCCGTCTATCCATCCATCCATTCCATCAATTCCATTCCACCAATTCCAACCATTCATACATAATTTCCATCCATACATCCCCTAAATTCCATTCTATCAATTCCATCCATCCATCAATTCCATTCCATCTATCCACCAATTCCATCCATCCATTCCATCAATTCCATTCATCCATCCATCAATTCCATTCCAACCATTCCATTAATTCCATCCATTCAAATATCAATTCCATTAGTCCATCAATACCATTCCCTCCATCCATACATTCCATCAATTCCATTCCATCAATATCATCCATCTATGTATTCCATCCATGCATTCCTTTTATTGGATTACATGCATTCCATCACTTGCATCCATTCCATCAATTCCATTTCATTAATTCCATCCAACCATTCCATCAATTCCATCCATTTTATCAGTTCCATTCATCCATCCATTCCATCAATTCCATTCCATCCATTTCCTCAATTCCATTCCATCAATTCCATACATCCATTCCATCAATTCCATCCATCCATTCCATCAATTCCATCCATCCATTCCATCAATTCCATCCTTCCGTCAATTCCATCTATCCATTCCATCAATTCCATCCATCCATGAATTCCATCCATCCATTCCATCAATTCCATCCATCTATTCCATCAATTCCATCCACCCATCAATTCCACCCATCCATTCCATCAATTCCATCCATCCACCAATTCCATCCAGCCATCCGTCCATCAATTCCATCCATGCATTCGATCAATTCCATTCAATCCATTCCATCAATTCCATCCTCCCATGAATTCCATCCATTCCATGAATTACATTCCATCCATTCCATCAATTCCAACAATCCATCAATTCCATCCATTGTATTAATTCCCTGCCATCCATTCCATCAATTCCATCCATCCATTCCATCCTTCCATCCATCAATTCCACCCATCCATACATTCCATCAATTCCATCCATCAATTCCTTCCATCCATTCCATCAATTTTATCCATCCATTTCATCAATTCCATCCATCCATCATGGATGGATGGAATGGATCAAGTGTAATTGATGGAATGGATGGAAATCATGGAGGGATGGAATTGATGGACGGACGGATGGAATGTATATCTGGATGGAATTGATGGAATTCATGGGTGGATTGATTTGATGGAATAGATGGATGGAATTGATGGAATGGTTGGATGGAAGTGATGGAATGGATGGAGGGAATTGATGTATGGATGTAATGGAATTGATGGAATGGATGGATGGAATTGATGAAATGGAATTGATGGAATGGAAGGAAGTTATAGTATGGATGTAATGGAATGGATGGATGGATTGAATTGATGGATGAATAGAATTGATGGAATGTGTGGATGCAATTGATGGATGGATGGAATGGTATTGATGGATGTTTCGAATTGAGGGAATGAAATTGATGAAATGGATGGAAGGAATTGATGGATGGAATGGAATGGAATTGATGGAATGGATGGATGAATGAATGGAATTGATGGAATGGAATGGATGGAAGGAAATGATGTTATGGATGGATGAATGGAATTGATGGAATGGATGGATGGAATTAGTGGATAGATGGAATGGATGGATGGTTGGAATTAATGGATGGAATAAATGGTATGGAATTGATGGAATGGATGGATGAAGATAGAATGGATGGATGGATGGATGGAATTGATGGAATGGATGGATGGAATGGGTGGAATGGAATTGATGGAACTGTTGCAATGAATATAATGGAATAGATGGAATGGATGAAAGAATGAAATTGATGGATGGATGGAATATATGGAATGGATTCAATGGATGGATGGATGGAATTGATGGATGGATGGATGGATGGATGGAGTTGATGTATGGATGGAGTTGATGGAATGGATGGATAAATGGAATTGATGGATTGGCAGATGGAATTGATGGAATGGATGAATGAATGGAATTGATGGATGGATGGAATGGATAGAATAGATGGAATGGAATTAATGGAATGGAGGGATGGAATTGATGGAATGGTAGGATGGAATTGATGGATTGGATGAATTAATGGAATTGATGGAATGAAAGGTTAATGGAATTGATGGATGGAATGAAATTGATGGAATGGATGGATGGATGGAATTGATCGATCGATGGAAGGATGGAATTGATGGAATGAATGGATGTATGGAATGGATGGATGGAATTGATGGAATGGATGGAATGGAATTGATGGAATGCACATTATGGATGGATGTAATGGAATTGAAGGAATGGATGTAATTGAATTGATGGATGGATGGAATTGATGGAATGGTTGGAATGGAATGGATATATGGATGGAATTGATGGAATGTTTGGAATGGATGGATGGAATTGATGCAATGGATGGATGGAATTGTTGGAATGGATGGATGAAATTGAAGGATGGATGGAATTGATAGAATTGATGGAATGGATGGAATTGCTTTCATCAATTCCATACATCCATTCCATTAATTCCATTCCATCCATTCCATCAATTACATCCATCCATCAATTCCATCCATCCGTTCCATCAATTTCATCCATCCATACGTCAATTCCATGCCATCCATTCCATCCATCCAATCCATCAATTCCATCCATCCGTCCATCAATTCCATCCATCCATTCCAACAATTCCATCCATTCATCCATCAATTCCATCCATTCCATCAACTCCATCCATCCAGCCATCAATTCCATCCATTCCATCAATTTCATTCCATTAATTCCATCCATCCATCAATTCCATATATCCCATCAATTCCATCCTTCCATCCATTCTATCCATTCATTCATTACATCCCTTCCATCAACTCCATCCATCCATTCCATCAATTCCAACCATCCATCCATCATTTCCATTCCAGCCATTCCATTCCATTCATTCCATGAATTCCATTCCATCAATTGCATCCATTCAATTATTTCCATTCCATCAATTCCATCCATCCATGCCATCAAGTCCATTCCATCAATTCCATCCATCCGTCCATGAATTGCATTCCATCAATTCCATTCTATCCATTGCATCAATTCCATCCATCCAGCCATCAATTCCATCCAACCATTCCATCACCTTCATTCCATAAATTCCATCCAGCCATCAATACCATTCCATCCATCCATAAAATCCGTACATGCATATCATACATCCATCCATTCATTCCATCTATTCGATCCATTCCATCAATTCCATTCACCCATTCCATCAATTCCATTCCATCCATCCATTCCATCAATTCCAACCATCTATCAATTCCATCCATCCACCAATTCCATTGCTTCCATTCCATGAATTCCATTCCATCATTTCCATTCCAACAATTCCGTCCATCAATTCCATACATACATCAATTCAATCCATCCAAACATTCCATCAATTCCATCCATCCAACCATGAATTCCATCCATCCATTCTATCAATTCCATTCCATCCATCTATCAATTCCATTCATCCATCAACTACATCCATCCATTCCATTCCATCTATCCCATTGCATCTATTCCATCACTTCCATTTATCTTTTCATCCATTAATTCCATCAAGTCCATTAATTCTATTCCATCCATCCTTCCATGAGTCCCATCCATTCTTCCATGAATACCATCCATCCGTTCATTCCATCCATTCAATTAAATCCATTCCGTCAATTCCATCCAACCATTCCATCAATTCAATCCATTCATCCATCAATTCCGTCCATCCATTCCATTAATTCCATCCATCCTTTCCATCAACACCATTATATCAATTCCATCCACCCATTCCATTCCATCAATTCCAACCATCCATTCCATCATTTCCATTCCATCAATTCCATCCTTCCATTCCATCAATTCCATCCATCCATTCCATCAATTTCATTCCATCCAACTATTCCTTCAATTCCATCCATCAATTCCATCCATTCTATCAATTCTATTCAATTAATTCCATCCATCCATTCCATTCAGTCCATAAATTCCATCCATCTATCAATTCCATTCATCCATCTATTCCATCAATTCCATCCATATATCCATTCCATTCCATCAATTCCATCCACTCATCCATCCATCAATTCCATCCATTCCATTCCACCCATTCCATCAATTCCATCCATTCCATCAATTCCATCCATCCAGCAATTCCAACCATCCATTCCACCAATTCCATTCCATCAACTCCATCAATCCATCCATCCATTCCATCAATTTTATTCCAATAATTCCATCCATCCAATCCTTCAATACCATTCCATCCATTCCTTCAATTCCATTCTTCCATACATCAATTTCATCCATCAATCCATTCCATCAAATCCATTCAATCAATTCCATCCATCTATCCTTTCCATCAATTCCATCCATCCACCCATTCTATCAATTCCATTCCATCCATCCATTCCTTCAATTCCATTCCATCAATTCTATCCATCCATCCATCAATTCCCTCCATCCATCCATTCCATCCATCTATCAATTCCATCCATCCATTCCATCAATTCCATTCCATCAATTACATCCATTCCATCAATCCATCCTTTCCATCCATCAGTTCCATCCATGTTTTCCATCCAACCATTCTATCAATTCCATACCTTCAATTCCATACCATCAATTCCATTCATCCATCAATTCCATCCATTCCATCCATCCATCAATTCCATTCCATCAATTCCATCCAATAATTCCATCCATCCATTCCTTTAATTCCTTCCATCCATCAATTACATCCATCTTTTCCATCAAATCCATTTCATCAATTCCATCCATCCATCGATCGATCAATTCCATCCATCCGTGCATCAATTCCATTCCATCCATCCATTCATTCAATTCCATTCCATGAATTCCATCCACCCATTCCATCATTTCAATTCCATCCATTCCATCATTTCCATTCCATCAATTCCATCCATCCATACCATTGACTCCATTCCATCAATTCCATACCATCAATTCCATTCCATCAATTTCATCCATCCAGCCATCAATTCCATCCATTCCATCAACTTTATTCCATCAATTCCATCCATCAATACCATTACATCCATCCATCAATTCCATCCATCCATTCCACACATCCATCCATTCATTCCATCTATTCCATTACATCCATTCCATCAATTCCATCCATCCATTCCATCAATTCCATTCCATTTATCCTTCCATTCCATCAATTCCAACCATCCATCAATTCCATTCCTTCCATTCCATGAATTCAATTCCATCAATTCCATCCATGCATTCCATCATTTTCATTCCATCAATTCCGTCCATCAATTCCATACATCCATCAATTCAATCCATCCAAACATTCCATCAATTCCATCCATCCAACCATGAATTCCATCCATCCATTCTATCAATTCCATTCAATCCATCTATCAATTCCATTCATCCATCAACTCCATCCATTTATTCCATCAATTCCACCCATTTCATTGCATCCATTCCATCACTTCCATCCATCCTTTCATCCATTAATTCCATCCAGTCCATCAATTCCATTCCATCCATCCCCTTATGAATCCCATCCATCCTTCCATTAATACCATCCATCCGTTCATTCCATCCATTCCATTAAATACCTTCCATCAAATCCATGCATCCATTAATTCCATTGAACCATTCCATGAATTCAATCAATTCATCCATCAATTACGTCCATCCATTCCATTAATTCCATCCATCCATTCCATCAACTCCATCCATCCACCCATCAATTCCATCCATTCATTCCAACCATCCATTCCATCATTTTCATTCCATCATTTTCATTCCATCAATTCCATCCATCCATTCCATCATTTCCATTCCATCAATTCTTCCATCCATTCCATCAATTCCATTCCATGCATTTCTTCAATTCCATCCATTCTATCAATTCCATTCATCCATTCCATTCAGTCCATCAATTCCATCCATCCATCTATCAATTCCATTCATCCATCCATTCCATCAATTCCACCCATTCCATCAATTCCATCCGTCCACCAATTCCAACCATCCATTCCATCAATCCATCCATCCATTCTATCAATTTTATTCCATCCATTCCATCAATACCATCCATCCAACCATTCTATCAATTCCATCCATCCAATAATTCCATCCATCCATTCCATCAATATCATTCCATCCATTCCGTCAATTCCATTCTTCCATACATCAATTACATCCATTCATCCACCCATTCTATCAATTCCATCCATCCATTCCTACAATTCCATTCCATCAATTCATCCATCCATCCATTACATCAATTCCATCCATCCATCAATTCCATCCATTCCATCAATTTCATTACATCAATTCCATCCGTCCATCCATCAATTCCATCCATCCATCAATTCCATCCATCCATCAATTCCATCCAACCATTCTATCAATTCCATCCATCAATTCCATCCATCCATTCCATCAAACCATCCATTCCATTAATTTCATTCCTTCAATTCCATCCATGCATCCATCAATTTCATACCTTCACTTCCATCCATACATTCCATCAATTCCATTCCATCCATTCCGTTCAATCCATTGTATCAATTCCATCCATCCATCCAATAATTCCATCCATCCATTTCTTCAATTCCATTCCATTAATTCCTTCCTTCCATCCATCAGTTACATCCATCCATTCCATCAAATCCATTCCATCAATTCCATCCATGTATCAATTCCATCCATTTATCCATTCCATCAATTCCATCCATCCGTCAATCAATTCCATTCCATCAATTCCATCCATCTATAAATTCCATCCATTTATCCATTCCATCAATTCCATCCATCCGTCCATCAATTCCATTCCATCAATTCCATCCATCCACCAATTCTATCAATTCCATTCCATCCATCCATTCCTTCAATTCCATTCCATCAATTGTGTTCATCCATCCATCAATTCCATCCATCCATCAATTCCATTCCATCCATTCCATGAATTCCATCCATCCATTCCATCATTTCCATTCCATCCATTCCGTCAATTCCATTCCACCCTTTGCATCAATTCTATCCATCCATTCCTTCAATTCCATTCCATCAATTCCATCCATCCGTCCATCAATTCCATCCATCCATCCACCCATTCTATCATTTCCATTCCATCCTTCCATTCCTTCAATTCTATTCCATCAATTCTGTCCATCCATCCATCCATTCCATGAATTCCATCCGTCCATTTCGTCAATTCCTTTCCACCCCTTGCATCAATTCCATCCATCCATTCCATCAATTCCATCCATCCACATATTCCAGCCATCCGTCCATTCCATCAATTCCATTCCATCTTTCCATCTATTCCATCCATCAGCTCCATCCATCCATTCCATCCATTCAATCAATTCCATTCCATCACTTCCATCCATCCTTACATCCATTAATTCCATCCATTCCATCAATTTCATTCCATCAATTCCATATATGCCATCAATTCGATCCTTCCATCAATTCCATTCAACCATTCCATCAATTCCAACCGTCCATCCATCATTTCCATTCCATCCATTCCATGAATTCCATTCCATCATTCCCAGTCCCTCAATTCCATCCATCCATTCATTACATCCCTTCCATCAATTCCATTCATCCATTCCATCAATTCCAACCTTCCATCCATCATTTCCATTTCATCCATTCCATTCCATCAATTCCATCCATTCCATCAATTCAACCAATCCATTCGATCGATACCACACATCCATCAATTCCATCCATCCAACCATCGATTACCTCCATCCATTCCATGAATTCAATTCCATCCATACATCAATTCCATCCATCCATCAACTCCATCCATTCCATCAATTCCATCCATCAATTCATCCATTCCATTCCATCACTTCCATCCATCCTTTCATTCCATCCATTCCATTAAATCCATTCCATCAATTCCTTCCATCCATTCATTCCATCAAACCATTCCTTCCATTCCATTAATCCATTCATTCCATTCCATCAATTCCATCCATCCATTCCATGAATTCCATCCATCCATTCCATGAATTCCATCCATCCATTCTATCAATTCCATCCATTCATCCATTAATTCCATCACTTCCATCAACTCCATCCAGCCATCAATTCCATCAATTTCATTCCATCAATTCCATCCATGCATCAATTCCATATATCCCATCAAAACCATCCTTCCATCAATTCCACCCATCCATTCTTTACATCCCTTCCATCAATTCCAACGATCCATCCATCATTTCCATTCCATCCATTGCATCAATTCCATTCTATCCATTCCATGAATTCCATTCCATCCATTCCATCATTTCCAGTCCATCAATTCCATCTACCCATTCCATCAATTCCACCCATCCATGAATTCAATCCATCAATTCCATCCCTCCAACCATCAATTCCATCCATCCAACCATCGATTCCCTCCATCAATTCCATTCCATCCATACATCAATTCCATCCATCCATCAACTCCATCCATCCAATCCATCAATTCCATCCATTCCATTCTATCACTTCCATCCATCCTTTTATTCCATCCATTACATTAAATCCATTCCATCAATTCCTTCCATCCATGAATTCCATCATTTCCATTTCGTCAATTCAATCCATACATCCATCAATTCCATCCATCCATTCCATCAACTTCATTCCATCAATTCCATCAACTCCATCCATGAATTCCATCCATCCATTCTATTATTTCCATTCCATCAATTCCGTCAATTCCATTCCACCCTTTGCATCAATTCCATTCCTTCAATTCCATTCATCCGTCCATTCCATCAATTCCATTCCATCTTTCCATCAATTCCATCCATCCATCAACTCCATCCATCCATTCTATCAATTCCATTCCATCACTTCCATCCATACTTTCATCCATTAATTCTATCGAGTCCATCAATTCCATTCCTTCCATCCATTCCATTCATTCCATTAAATTCATTCCATCAATTCCATCCAACTATTCCATTAATTCCATTCCATCAATTCAATCCATCCATCAACTCCATCCAGCCAGTCCATTAATGCCATCCATCAATTCCATCCGTCCATCAATTCCTTCCATCCATTCCATCGACTCCATCCATTCCATTCCATCAATTCCATCCATACATTCCATTAATTCCATTCCATCGTATGCTTCCGTCCATCCATCCATCAATTCCTTCCTTCAATTCCATCCATCCATTCTATCAATTCCATTCATCCATCAATTCCATCCATCCATTCCATCAATTTCATCCATCCAGCCATCAATTCCATCCATTCTATCAATTTCATTCCATCAATTCCATCCATCCATCAATTCCATATAAACCATAATTTCCATCCTTCCATCAATTCCATCCATCCATTCATTAAATCTTTTCCATCAATTCCATCCATCCATTCCATCAATTACAACCATCCATCCATCATTTCCATTCCATCCATTGCATCAATTCCATTCCATGAATTCCATTCCGTCATTTCCATCCATTCCATCATTTCCACTCCATCAATTCCATCTATCCATTCCATCAATTCCACCCATCCATCAATTCCATCCATTCCATCAATTCCATCCATCCAACCATTGATTCCCTCCATCCATTCCATCAATTCCATTCCATCCATACATCAATTCCATCCATCCATTCCATCAGTTCCATCCATTTCATCCTATCACTTCCATCCATCCTTTCATTCCATCCATTCCATTAAGTCCATTCCATCAATTCCTTCCGTCCATTAATTCCATCAAAACATTCCATCAATTCCATCCGTCAATTCCATCAACTCCATCCATCCATTCCATTCCATCAATCCCACCCATACATTCCATTAATTCCATTCCATCATTTCCATCCGTCCATCCATCCTTCAATTCTTTCCATCAATTCCATCCATCCATTCCATTAATTCCATTCCATCAATTCCATCCATCTATTAATTCCATCCATCCATTCCATCAATTTTTTCCATCCATACATCAATTCCATTCCATCCATCCAATCCATCAATTCCATCCAGCCGTCCACCAATTCCATCCATCCATTCCAACAATTACATCCATTCATCCATCAATTCCATTCATTTCATCAACTCCATCCATCCAGCCATCAATTCCATCCATTCCATCAATTTCATTCCATCCATCAATTCCATATATCCCATCAATTCCATTCTTCCATCAATTCCATCCATCCATTCATTACATCCCTTCCATCAATTCTATTCATCCATTCCATCAATTCCAACCATCCATCCATCATTTCCATTCCATTCCATCATTTCCATTCCATCAATTCCATCTATCCATTCCATCAATGCCACACATCCATCAATTCCATCCATCCATTCCATCAATTCCATCCATCCAATCAACAATTCCATCCATTCCATCAATTCCATTAAACCATCCATTCCATTTATTCCATCAATTCCATTCCGTCCATTCCATCAATTCCGTTCCATCTATCTATTCCATCCATCCATCAATTCCATTCCATCAATTCCATCCATTCCATCATTTCCATTCCATCAATTCCACCTATGCATTCCATCAATACCACACATCCATCAATTCCATCCATTCCATCAATTCCATCCATCCAACCGTCAATTCCATCCATCCAACCATCGATTTCCTCCATCCATTCCATCAATTCAATTCCATCCATACATAAATTCCATCCATTCATCAACTCCATCCATCCAATCAGTCAATTCCATCCATCCATCAATTCCATCCATTCCATTCCATCACTTCCATCCATCCTTTCATTCCATCCATTCCATCCATTCATTCCATCAAACCATTCCATTAATCCATTTATTCCATCAATTCCATTCCATCCAATCCATCAATTCCATTCATCCATTCCATGAATTCCATCTATCCGTTCCATCAATTCCATCCATTCATCCATCAATTCCATCCCTTCCATCAACTCCATCCAGCCATCAATTCCATCCATTTCATCAATTTCATTCCATCAATTCCATCCGTCCATCAATTCCATATATCCCATCAATTCCACCCATCCATTCTTTACATCCCTTCCATCAATTCCAACGATCCATCCATCATTTCCATTCCATCCATTGCTTCAAGTCCATTCTATCCATTCCATGAATTCCATTCCATCAATTCCATCTACCCATTCCATCAAATCCATCCATCAATTCCATCCATCCAACCATCAATTCCATCCATCCAACCATCGATTCCATCCATCAATTCTATCAATTCCATTCCATCCATCCATCAACTCCATCCATCCATTCCATCAATTCCATCCATCCATCAATTCCATCCATTCCATTCTATCACTTCCATCCATGCTTTTATTCCATCCATTCCATTAAATCCATTCCATCAATTCCTTCCATCCATTAATTCCATCAATTCCTTTCCATCAATTCAATCCATCCATCAATTCTATCCATGCATACCATTAATTCCATCCATCCATTCCATCAACTTCATTCCATCAACTCCATCCATCAATTCCATCCATCCATTCCATCATTTCCATTCCATCAATTCCATTCCACCCTTTGCATCAATTCCATCCATCCATTCCTTCAATTCCATTCCATCAATTCCATCCATCCGTCCATTCCATCAATTCCATTCCATCTTTCCATCAATTCCATACATCCATCAACTCCATCCATCCATTCCATCCATTCTATCAATTCCATTCCATCACTTCCATCCATCCTTTCATCCATTAATTCTATCCAGTCCATTAATTCCATTCTTTCCATCAATTCCATTCATTCCATTAAATCAATTCTATCCAACTATTCCATCAATTCCATTCCATCAATTCAATCCATCAACTCCATCCAGCCATTCCATTAATGCCATCCATCTATTCCATCAATTCCATCCGTCCATCAATTCCATCCAACCATACCATCGACTCCATCCATTCCATTCCATCAATTCCATCCATATATTCCATTCATTCCATTCCATCGTATCCTTCCGTCCGTCCATCCATCAATTCCATCCATTCCATTAATTCCATTCCATCAATTCCATTCATCCATCAATTCCATCCATCCATTCCTTCAATTTCATCCATCCACATATCAATTCCATGCCATCCATTCCATCCATCCAATCCAATTCCATCCATCCATTCCATGAATTCCATCCATTCATTCCATCATTTCCATCCATTCCATCAATTCCATATAAACCATAATTTCCATCCTTCCATTAATTCCATCCATTCATTACATCCCTTCCATCAATTCCATCCATCCTTTCCATCAATTCCAACCATCCATCCATCATTTCCATTCCATCCATTGCATCAATTCCATTCCATGAATTCCATTCCGTCAATTCCATCCATTCCATCATTTCCACTCCATCAATTCCATCTATCCATTCCATCAATTCCACCCATCCATCAATTCCATCCGTTCCATCAATTCCATCCATCCAACCATCAATTCCATCCATCCAACCATCAATTCCCTCCATCCATTCCATCAATTCCATTCCATCCATACATCAATTCCATCCATCCATTCCATCAGTTTCATCCATCCATCAGTTCCATCCATTCCATCCCATCACTTCCATCCATCCTTTCATTCCATCCATTCCATTAAGTCCATTCCATCAATTCCTTCCATCCATTAATTCCATCGACTTCATTCCATCAACTCCATCCATTCCATTCCATCAATCCCATCCATACATTCCATTAATTCCATTCCATCATTTCCATCCGTTCATCCATCCTTCAATTCCATTCCATCAATTCCATGCATCCATTCCATTAATTCCATTCCATCAATTCCATCCATCCATTAATTCCATCCATTCCATCAATTTCTTCCATCCATACATAAATTCCATGCCATCCATTCCATCCATCCAATCCATCAATTCCATCCATCCGTCCACCAATTCCATCTATCCATTGCAACAATTCCTTCAATTCATCCATCAATTTCATTCATTCCATCTACTCTATCCATCCAGCCATCAATTCTATCCATTCCATCAATTTCATTCTATCCATCCATCAATTCCATCCTTCCATCAATTCCATCCATCCATTCATTACATCCCTTCCATCAATTCCATTCATCCATTCCATCAATTCCAACCATGAATCCATCATTTCCATTGCATCAATTCCATCTATCCATTCCACCGATACCACACATCCATCTATTCCATCCATCAAATCCATCCATCCAACCATCAATTCCATCCATCCAACCTTCGATTCCCTCCATCCATTCCATCAATTCAATTCCATCTTTACATCAATTTCATCCATCCATTCCATCAATTCCATCCATCCATCATTTCCTTCCATCCATTCATTCCATCAAACCATTCCATCAATTCTATTAATCCATCCATTCCATTTATTCCATCAATTCCATTCAATCCATTCCATCCATCCATTCTATCCATTCCATCAATACCATCCATCATTCCATCAATACCATCCATGATTCCATCATTTCCATCCATCCATCCCATCCGTCTATCCATCCATCAATTCCATCCATCCATTCCATCAATTCCAATCCACCAATTCCATCCATTCATACATCAATTCCATCCATTCATTCCGTAAATTCCATTCCATCCATTCCATCCATCCACCAATTTCATCCATCCACTCCATCAATTTCATTCCATCCATCCATCAATTCCTTTCATCCATCAATTCCTTCTATCCATTCCATTATTCCATTCCATCACTTCCATTCATCCATCCAGCAATTCCATTCCATCAATTCCATCCATTCGGCCATCAATTCCATCCTTCCATCAATTCCATCCATTCCATTAAATCCATTCCATCAATTCCATCCATCCATCTATACCATCAATTCCATTCCATCAATTCAATCCATCCATCAACTCTATCCATCCATTCCATTAATGCCATCCATCTGTTCCATCAACTCCATTCCATTCATTCCATCAATTCCATCCGTCCATCAATTTCATCCACCCATTCCATCAACTCCATCCATCCATTCCATCAATTCCATCCGTACATTCCGTTAATTCCATTCCATCATTTCCATCCGTCCATCCTTCCATCAATTCCATTCCATCAATTCCATGCATCCATTCCATTAATTCCATTCCATCAATTCCATCCATCTATCCATTCCATCCATACGTCCATCAATTCCTTCCATCCATTTCAACAATTCCATCCTTTCATCCATCAATTCCATCCATTCCATCAACTCCATCTATCCAGCCATCAATTCCATCGATTCCATCAATTTCATTCCATCAATTCCATATATCCCATCAATTCCATCCTTCCATCAATTCCATCCATTCCATCAATTCCAACCATCCATCCATCATTTCCATTCCATGAATTCCATTCCGTCCATTCCATGAATTCCATTCCATCAATTCCATCCATTCATTACATCCCTTCCATCAATTCCATTCATCCATTCCATCAATTCCATCCATCCATCATTTCCATTCCATCAATTCCATTCCATCCATTCCATCATTTCCATCCATTCCATCATTTCCATCCATTCTATCAATCCATTACATCCATTCCATCAATTCCACCTATCCATTCCATCAATACCACACATCCATCAATTCCATCCATCCATTCCATCAATTCCATCCATCCAACCATCAATTCTAACTATCCAACCATCTATCCCCTCCATCCATTCCATCAATTCAATTCCATCCATACATTCCATCCATCCATCAATTCGATCCATTCCATTCCATCACTTCCATCCATCCTTTCATTCCATCCATTCCATGAAATCCATTCCATCAATTCCTTCCATCCATTTATTCTATCAAACCATTCTATAAATTCCATTAATCCATCCATTCCATTTATTCCATCAATTCCATTCCATCCAATCCATCAATTCCATCCATCCATTCCATCAATCCATCCATTCATCCATCAATTCCATCCCTTCCATCAATTCCATCCAGCCATCAATTCCATCCATTGCATCAATTTCATTCCATCAATTCCATCCACCCATCAATTATATATATCCCATCAATTCCACCCATCCATTCTTTACATCCCTTCCATCAATTCCATCCATCAATTCCAACGATCCATCCATCATTTTCATTCCATCCATTGCATAAATTCCATTCTATTCTTTCCATGAATTCCATTCCATCCATTCCATCAATTGCATCTACCCATTCCATCAATTCCACCCATCCAACAATTCCATCCATCCAACCATCGATTCCCTCCATCAATTCCTTTCCATCCATACATCAATTCCATCCATCCATCAACTCCATCCATCCATTCCATCAATTCTATCCATTCCATTTTATCACTTCCATCCATCCTTTTATTCCATCCATTCCATTAAATCGATTCCATCAATTCCTTCCATCCATAAATTCCATCAATTCCATTTCATCAATTCAATCCATCCATCCATCAATACCATCCATCCATTCCATTAATTCCATCCATCCATTCCATCAACTTCATTCCAACAATTCCATCCATCAATTCCATCAACTGCATCCATCAATTCCATCCATTCCATCAATTCCGTCATTTCCATTCCACCCTTTGCATCAATTCCATCCATCCATTCCTTCAATTCCATTCCATCAATTCCATCCATCCGTCCTTTCCATCACTTCCATTCCATCCTTCCATCAATTCCATCCATCCATCAACTCCATCCATCCATTCCATCCATTCTATCAATTCCATTGCATCACTTCCATCCATCTTTCATCCAATGATTCTATCCAGTCCATCAATTCCATTCCTTCCATCAGTTCCATTCATTCCATTAAATCCATTCCATCAATTCCATCCAACTATTCCATCAATTCCATTCCATCAATTCAATCCATCCATCAACTCCATCCAGCCATTCCATGAATGCCATCCATCTATTCCACCAATTCCATCTGTCCATCAATTCCATCCATCCATTCCATTCCATCAATTCCATCCATACATTCCATTAATTCCATTCCATCGTATCCTACCGTCCATCCATCCATCATTTCCTTCCATCAATTCCATCCATCCATCCATTCCATTAATTTCATACATCCACATATCAATTCCATTCCATCCATCCAATCCATCAATTCCATCCATCCATTCCATCAATTCCAACCATCCATTCATCATTTCCATTCCATCCATTGCATCAATTCCATTCCATGAATTCCATTTTGTCAATTCCATCCATTCCATCATTTCCACTCCATCCATTCCATCTATCCATTCCATCAATTCCACCCATCCATCAATTCCATCCATCCAACCATCGATTCCCTCCATCCATTCCATCAATTCCATTCCAAGCATACATCAATTCCATCCATCCATTCCATGAATTCCTTCCATCCATCAGTTCCATCCATTTCATCCCATTACTTCCATCCATCCTTTCATTCCATTAAGTTCATTCCATCAAAACATTCCATCAACTTTATTCCATCAACTCCATCCATCCATTCCATTCCATCAATCCCATCCATACATTCCATTAATTCCATTCCATCATTTCCATCCGTCCATCCATCCTTCAATTCCTTCCATCAATTCCAATCCATCAATTCCATGCATCCATTCCATTCCATCAATTCCATCCATCCATTAATTCCATCCATCGATTCCATCAATTTCTTCCATCCATACATCAATTCCATGCCATCCATTCAATCCATCCAATCCATCAATTCCATCCATCCGTCCACCAATTCCATCCAACCATTCCAACAATTCCATCCATTCATCCATCAATTCCATTCATTCCATCAACTCCATCTATCCAGCCATCAATTCCATCAATTTCATTCCATCCATCCATCAATTCCATATATCCCATCAATTCCATCCATCCATTCATCACATCCCTTCCATAAATTCCATTCATCCAATCCATCAATTCCAACCATCCATCCATCATTTCCATTCCACCCAATCCATTCCATCAATTCCATTCCATCAATTCCACCTATCCATTCCATCAATACCACACATCCATCAATTCCATCCATCCATTCCATCAATTCCATCCGTCCAACCATCAATTCCATCCATCCAACCATCGATTTCCTCCATCCATTCCATCAATTCAATTCCATCCTTACATCAATTCCATCCATCCATCAACTCCATCCATTCCATCAATTCCATCAATCCATTCCATTCCATCACTTCCATCCATCCTTTCATTCCTTCCATTCCATTAAATCCATTCCACCAATTCCTTCCATCCATTCATTCCATCAATTCCATTAATCCATGCATTCCATTTATAACATCGATTCCAATCCATCAATTCTATTCCATCTATCTATTCCATCCATCCATCCATTCTTTCCATTCCATCAATACCATCCATCCATTCCATCAATTCCATCCATCCAACCCATCCGTCTATCCATCCATCAATTCCATCCATCAATTCCATTCCACCAATTCCATCCATTCATACATCAATTCCATCCATATATTCCGCAAATTCCATTCCATCAATTCCATTCCATCCATCCACCAATTTCATCCATCCATTCCATCAATTTCATTCCATCCATCCATCAATTCCTTTCATCCATCAATTCCTTCTATCCATTCCATCATTCCATTCCATCACTTCCATTCATCCATCCCTCAATTCCATTCCATCTATTCCATCCATTCAGCCATCAATTCCATCCTTCCATCAATTCCATTAAATCCATTCCATCAATTCCATCCAACTATTCCATCAATTCCATTCCATCAATTCAATCCATCCATCAACTCTATCCATCCATTCCATTAATGCCATCCATCTGTTCCATCAACTGCATTCCATTCATTCCATCCGTCCATCAATTCCATCCATACATTCCGTTAATCCATTCCATCATTTCCATCCGTCCATCCATCCTTCAATTCCTTCCATCAATTCCATCCATCCATTCCATTAATTCCATTCCATCAATTCCATCCATCTATCCATTACATCCATACATCAATTCCATTCCATCCATCCAATCCATCAATTCCATCCATCCGTCCATCAATTCCTTCCATTCATTTCAACAATTCCATCCATTCATCCATCAATTCCATCCATCAAATCCATCCATTCCATATCTCCATCTATAAAGCCATCAATTCCATCCATTCCATCAATTTCATTCCAGCAATTCAATATATCCCATCAATTCCATCCTTCCATGAATTCCATCCATCCATTCCATCAATTCCAACCATTCATCCATCATTTCCATTCAATCAATTCCATTCCATGAATTCCATTCCATCATTCCCATTCCATCAAATCCATCCATCCATTCATTACATCCCTTCCATCAATTCCATTCATCCATTCCATCAATTCCAACCATCCATCCATCATTTCCATTCCATCAATTCCATTCCATCAATTCCACCTATTCATTCCATCAATACCACACATCCATTAATTCCATCCATCCATTCCATCAATTCCATCCATCCAACCATCAATTCCACCCATCCAACCATCGATTCCCTCCATCCATTCCAGCAATTCAATTCCATCCAGCCATCAACTCCATCCATTCATTCCATCAATTCCATCCATCCATCAATTCCATCCATTCCATTCCATCACTTCCATCCATCCTTTCATTCCATCCATTCCAATAATTCCATTCCATCAATTCCTTCCATCCATTCATTCCATCAAACCATACCATCAATTCCATTAATCCATCCATTCCATTTATTCCATCAATTCCATTCCATCCAATCCATGAATTCCATCCATCCATTCCATGAATTCCATCCTTCCATTCCATCAATTCCATCAATTCATCCATCAATTCCATCCCTTCAATCAACTCCATCCAGCCATCAATTCCATCCATTCCATCAATTTCATTCCATCAATTCCATGCATCCATCAATTCCATATATCCCATCAATTCCATCCTTCCATCAATTCCACCCATCCATTCTTTACATCCCTTCCATCAATTCCATCAATCAATTCCAACGATCCATCCATCATTTCCATTCCATCCATTGCATCAATTCCATTCTATCCATTCCATGAATTCCATTCCATCCACTCCATCATTTCCAGTCCATCAATTCCATCTACCCATTCCATCAATTCCATCCATCCAACTATTGATTCCCCCCATCAATTCCATTCCATCCATACAACAATTCCATTCATCCGTCAACTCCATCCATCCATTCCATCAATTCCATCCATCCATTCCATTCTATCACTTCCATCCATCCTTTTATTCCATCCATTCCATTATATCCATTCCATCAATTCCTTCCATCCATTAATTCGATCAATTCCATTTCATCAATTCAATCCATCCATCCATCCATTCCATTAATTCCATCCATTCATTCCATCAACTTCATTCCAACTATTCCATCCATCAATTCCATCCATCCGTTCCATCATTTCCATTCTATCAATTCCGTCAATTTCATTCCACCCATTGCATCAATTCCATTCATCAATTCCATCCATCCGTCCATTCCATCAATTCCATTCCATCTTTCCATCGATTCCATCCATCCATCAACTCCATCCGTTCCATCCATTCTATCAATTCCATTCCATCACTTCCATCCATCCTTTCATCCATTAATTCTATCCAGTCCATCAATTCCATTCATTCCATTAAATCCATTCCATCAATTCCATCCAACTATTCCATCAATTCCATTCCATCAATTCAATCCATCCATCAACTCCGTCCAGCCATTCCATTAATGCCATCCATCTATTCCATCAATTCCATCCGTCCATCAATTCCATCGACTCCATCCTTTCCATTCCATCAATTCAATCCATACATCCCATTAATTCCATTCCATCGTATCCCTCCGTCCATCCATCCATCAATTCCTTCCATCAATACCATCCATCCATTCCATTAATTCCATTCTATCAATTCCATTCATCCATCAATTCCATTCATCCATCAATTCCATCCATCCATTCCATCAATTTCATCCATCCACATCAATTCCATGCCATCCATTCCATCCATCCAATCCATCAATTCCATCCATCCATTCCATGAATTCCATCCATCCATTCCATCAATTCCATCAACTCCATCCATTCAGCCATCAATTCCATCCATTCCATCAATTTCATTCCATCACTTTCATTCCATCAATTCCATCCATCCATCAATTCCATATAAACCATAATTTCCATCCTTCCATCAATTCCATCCATCCATTCATTACATCCCTTCAATCAATTCCATCCATCCATTCCATCAATTCCAACCATCCATCCCTCATTTCCATTCCATCCATTGCATCAATTCCATTCCATGAATTCCATTCCGTCAATTCCAAACATTCCATCAATTCCACTCCATCAATTCCATTTATCCATTCCATCAATTCCACCCATCCATCAATTCCATCCATTCCATTAATTCCATCCATCCAACCATCGATTCCCTCCATCCATTCCATCAATTCCATTCCATCCATACATCAATTCCATCCATCCATTCCAACAATTCCATCCATCCATCAGTTCCATCCATTCCATCCCATCACTTCCATCCATCCTTTCATTCCATCCATTCCATTAAGTCCATTCCATCAATTCCTTCCATCCATTAATTCCATCAAAACATTCCATCAACTTCATTCCATCAATTCCATCCATCAACTCCATCCATCCATTCCATTCCATCAATCCCATCCATACATTCCATTAATTCCATTCCATCATTTCCATCCGTCCATCCATTCTTCAATTCCTTCCATCAATTCCATGCATCAATTCCATTAATTCCATTCCATCAATTCCATCCTTCCATTAATTCCATCCATCCATTCCATCAATTTCTTCCATCCATACATCAATTCCATGCCAACCGTTCCATCCATCCAATCCATCAATTCCATGCATCCTTCCACCAATTCCATCCATCCATTCCAACAATTCCACCCATTCATCCATCATTTCCATTCTTTCCATCAATTTCTTCCATCCATACATCAATTCCATGCCATCCATTCCATCCATCCAATCTATCAATTCCATCCATTCGTCCACCAATTCCATCCATCCATTCCAACAATTCCATCCATTCATCCATCAATTCCATTCATTCCATCAACTCCATCCATCCAGCCATCAATTCTATCCATTCCATCAATTTCATTCCATCCATCCATCAATTCCATCCTTCCATCAATTCCATCCATCCATTCATTACGTCCCTTCCATCAATTCCATTCATCCATTCCATCAATTCTAACCATCCATCCATCATTTCCATTCCATCCATTCCTTTCCATCAATTCCATCATTTCCATACCATCAATTCCATCTATCCATTCCATCAATACCACACATCCATCAATTCCATCCATTCATTCCATCAATTCCATGCATCCAACCATGAATTCCATCCATCCAACCATCGATTCCCTCCATCCATTCCATCAATTCAATTCCATCCTTACATCAATTCCATCCATCCATTCCATCAATTCCATCCATTCCATTCCATCACTTCCATCCATCCTTTCATTCCATCCATTCCATTAAATCCATTCCGTCAATTCCTTCCATCCATTCATTCCATCAAACCATTCCATCAATTCCATTAATCCAACCATTCCATTTATTCCATCAATTCCATTCCATCCATCCATCCATTCTATCCATTCCATCAATACCATCCATCCATTCCATCAATTCCATCCATCCCATCCGTCTATCCATCCATCAATTCCATGCATCCATTCCATCTATACCATCCATTCATACATCAATTCCATCCATACATTCCGTAAATTCCATCCCATCAACCCCATTCCATCCATCCACCAATTTCATCCATCCATTCCATCAATTTCATTCCATCCATCCATCAATTCCTTTCATCCATCAATTCCTTCTATCCATTCCATCATTCCATTCCATCACTTCCATTCATCCATCCATCAATTCCATTTCATCCATTCAGCCATCAATTCCATCCTTCCACCAATTCCATCCATTCCATTAAATCCATTCCATCAATTCCATCCATCCATCAATTCCATCCAACTATTCCATCAATTCCATTCCATCGGTTCAATCCATTCATCAACTCTATCCATCTATTCCATTAATGCCATCCATCTTTTCCATCAAGTCCATTCCATTCATTCCATCAATTCCATCCGTCCATCAATTCCATTCGTCCATCAATTCCATCCATCCATTCCATCAACTCTATCCATCCATTCCATCAATTCCTTCCATCCATTTCAACAATTCCATCCATTCATCCATCAATTCCATCCATTCCATCAACTCCACCTATCCACCCATCAATTCCATCCATTCCATCAATTTCATTCCATCAATTCCATATATCCCATCAATTCCATCCATCCATTATATCAATTCCAACCATCCATCCATTTCCATTCCATCAATTCCATTCCATCCATTCCATGAATTCCATCCATCATTCCCATTCCATGAATTCCATCCATCCATTACATCCCTTCCATCAATTCCATTCATCCATTCCATCAATTCCAACCATCCATCATTTCCATTCCATATATTCCATCAATTCCATTCCATCAATTCCACCTATCCATTCCATCAATACCACACATCCATCAATTCCATCAATTCCATCCATCCAACCATCAATTCCATCCTTCCAACCATCGGTTCCCTCCATCCATTCCATCAATTCAATTCCATCCATACATCAATTCAATCCATCCATCAACTCCATCCATTCATTCCATCAAATCCATCCATCCATCAATTCCATCCATTCCATTCTATCACTTCCATCCATCCTTTCATTCCATCCATTCCAATAAATCCATTCCATCAATTCCTTCCATCCATTAATTCCATCAATTCCATTTCATCAATTCAATCCATCCATCCATGAATTCCATCCATCCATTCCATTAATTCCATCCATTCCATCAACTTCATTCCATCAATTCCATCCATCAATTCCATCCATCCATTCCATCATTTCCATTCCATCAATTCCGTCAATTCCATTCCACCCTTTGCATCAATTCCATCCATCCATTCCTTCAAGTCCATTCCATCAATTCCATCCAACCGTCCATTCCATCAATTCCATTCCATCTTTCCATCAATTCCATCCATCCATCAACTCCATCCATCCATTCCATCCATTCTATCAATTCCATTCCATCACTTCCATCCATCCTTTCATCCATTAATTCTATCCAGTCCATCAATTCCATTCCTTCCATCAATTCCATTCATTCTATTAAATCCATTCCATCAATTCCATCCAACTATTCCACCAATTCCATTCCATCAATTCAATCCATCCATCAACTCCATCCAGCCATTCCATTAATGCCATCCATCTATTTCATCAATTCCATCTGTCCATCAATTCCATCCATCCATTCCATCGACTCCATCCATTCCATTCCATCAATTCCATCCATACATTCCATTAAATTCTTTCCATCGTATCCTTCCGCCCATCCATCCATCAATTCCTTCCATCAATTCCATCCATCCATTCCATTAATTCCATTCCATCAATTCCATTCATCCATCAATTCCATCCATCCATTCCATCCATCCAATCCATCAATTCCATCCATCCATTCCATGAATTCCATCCATCCATTCCATCAATTCCATCCATTCATCCATCAACTCCATCCAGCCATCAATTCCATCCATTCCATTAATTTCATTCCATCACTTCCATCCATCCATCAATTCCATATATCCCATCAATTCCACCCATCCATTCTTTAGATCCATTCCTTCAATTCCATCCATCAATTCCAACGATCCATCCATCATTTCCATTCCATCCATTGCATCAATTCCATTCTATCCATTCCATGAATTCCATTCAATGAATTCCATTCCATCATTTCCAGACCATCAGTTCCATCTACCCATTCCATCAATTTCACCCATCCATCAATTCCATCCATCAATACCATCCATCCAACCATTGATTCCCCCCATCAATTCCATTCCATCCATACATCAATTCCATCCATCCATCAACTCCATCCATTCATTCCATTAATTCCATCCATCCATCACTTCCATCCATTCCATTCTATCACTTCCATCCATTCTTTTATTCCATCCATGCCATTAAATCCATTCCATCAATTCCTTCCATCCATTAATTCCATCAATTCCATTTCATCAATTCAATCCATCCATCCATCAATTCCATCCATCCATTCCATTAATTCCATCGATCCATTCCATCAACTTCATTCCAACAATTCCATCCATCAACTCCATCCATCCATTCCATCATTTCCATTCTATCAATTCCGTCAATTCCATTCCACCCTTTGCATCAATTCCATCCACTCATTCCATCCATCCGTCCATTCCATCAATTCCATTCCATCTTTCCATCAATTCCATCCATCAACTCCATCCATCCATTCTATCAATTCCATTCCATCTCTTCCATCCATCCTTTCATCCATTAATTCTATCCAGTCCATCAATTCCATTCCTTCCATCTATTCCATTCATTCCATTAAATCCATTCCATCAATTCCATCCAACTATTCCATCAATTCCATTCCATCAATTCAATCCATCCATCAACTGCATCCAGCCATTCCATTAATGCCATCCATCTATTCCATCAATTCCATCCGTCCATCAATTCCATCCATCCATTCCATCGACTCCATCCAATCCATTCCATCCATACATTCCATTAATTCCATTCCATCGTATCCTATCGTCCATCCATCCATCAATTCCTTCCATCAATTCCATCCATCCATTCCATTAATTCCATTCCATCAATTCCATTCATCCATCAATTCCATCCATCCATTCCATCAATTTCATCCATTCACATATCAATTCCATGCCATCCATTCCATCCATCCAATCCATCAATTCCATCCATCCATTCCATTAATGCCATCCATCTGTTCCATCAACTCCATTCCATTCATTCCATCAACTCCATCCGTCCATCAATTCCATCCATCCATTCCATCAACTCCATCCGTCCATTCCATTCCATCCATACATTCCGTTAATTCCATTCCATCATTTCCATCCGTCCATCAATCCTTCAATTCCTTCCATCCATTCCATTAATTCCATTCCATCAATTCCATCCATCTATCCATTCCATCCATATATCAATTCCATGCCATTCATTCCATCCATCCAATCCATCAATTCCATCCATCCGTCCATCAATTCCTTCCATCCATTTCAACAATTCCATCCATTCATCCATCAATTCCATCCATCAGTTCCATCCATTCCATCAATTTCATTCCATCAATTCCATATATCCCATGAATTCCATACTTCCATCAATTCCATCCATCCATTATATCAATGCCAACCATCCATCCATCAATTCCATTCCATCATTCCCATTCCATCAATTCCATCCATGCATTCATTACATCCCTTCCATCAATTCCATTCATCCATTCCATCAATTCCAACCATCCATCCAACATTTCCATTCCATCCATTCCATCAATTCCATCCATTCCATCATTTCCATTCCAACAATTCCACCTATCCATTCCATCAATACCACTCATCCATCAATTCCATCCATCCATTCCATCAATTCCATCCATCGAACCATCAATTCCATCTATCCAACCATCGATTCCCTCCATCCATTCCATCAATTCAATTCCATCTTTACATCAATTCCATCCATCAATTCCATCCATCCATCATTTCCATCACTTCCATCCATCCTTTCATTCCATCCATTCCATTAAATCCATTCCATCCATTCATTCCATCAAACCATTCCATCAATTCCATTAATCCATCCATTCCATTTATTCCATCAATTCCATTCCATCCAATCCATCAATTCCATCCATCCATTCCATGAATTCAATCCATCAATTCCATCCATTCATCCATCAATTCCATCCCCTCCATCAACTCCATCCAGCCATCAATTCCATCCATTCCATCAATTTCATTCCATCAATTCCATATATCCCATCAATTCCATCCTTCCATCAATTCCACCCATCCATTCTTTACATTCCTTCCATCAATTCCATCCATCCATTCCATCATTTCCATTCCATCAATTCATTCAATTCCATTCCACCCTTTCCATCAATTCCATCCATCCATTCCTTCAATTCCATTCCATCAATTCCATCCATCCGTCCATTCCATCAATTCCATTCCATCTTTCCATCAATTCCATCCATCCATCAACTCCATCCATCCATTCTATCCATTCCATCAATACCATCCATCCATTCCATCAATTCCATCCATCCCATCCGTCTATCCATCCATCAATTCCATCCATTCCACCAATTCCATCCATTCATTCATCAATTCCATCCATACATTCCGTAAATTCCATTCCATCAATTCCATTCCACCCATCCACCAATTTCATCCATCCATTCCATCATTCCATTCCATCACTTCCATTCATCCATCCATTAATTCCATCCATTCAGCCATCTATTCCATCCTTCCATCAATTCCATCCATTCCATTAAATCCATTCCATCAATTCCATCCAACCATCAATTCCATCCAACTATTCCATCAATTCAACCCATCCATCAACTCTATCCATCCATTCCATTAATGCCATCCATCTGTTCCATCAACTCCATTCCATTCATTCCATCAATTCCATCCGTCCATCAATTCCATCCATCCATTCCATCAACTCCATCCATACATTCAATTCCATCAATTCCATCCATAGATTCCGTTCATTCCATTCCATCATTTCCATCCGTCCATCCATCCTTCAATTCCTTCCATCAATTCCATCCATCCATGCATTTTAATTCCATTCCATCAATTCCATCCTTCTATCCATTCCATCCATCCAATTCATCAATTCCATCCATCCGTCCATCAATTCCTTCCATCCATTTCCACAATTCCATCCATTCATCCATCATTTCCATCCATTCCATCAACTGCATCTATCCAGCCATTAATTCCATCCATTCCATCAATATCATTCCATCAATTCCATCCATTAAATTCCATCAATTCCATTCCATCCATTCCATGAATTCCATTCCATCCATTCCAACATTCCCATTCCATCAATTCCATCCATCCAATTCATTACATCCCTTCCATCAATTCCATTCATCCGTTCCATCATTTCCAACCATCCATCCATCATTTCCATTCCATCAATTCCACCTATCCATTCCATCAATACCACACATCCATCAATACCATCCATCCATTCCATCAATTCCATCCATCCCATCCGTCTATCCATCCATCAATTCCATCCATCAATTCCATCCATTCCACCAATTCCATCCATTCATTCATCAATTCCATCCATACATTCCGTAAATTCCATTCCATCAATTCCATTCCACCCATCCACCAATTTCATCCATCCATTCCATCATTCCATTCCATCACTTCCATTCATCCATCCATTAATTCCATCCATTCAGCCATCTATTCCATCCTTCCATCAATTCCATCCATTCCATTAAATCCATTCCATCAATTCCATCCAACCATCAATTCCATCCAACTATTCCATCAATTCAACCCATCCATCAACTCTATCCATCCATTCCATTAATGCCATCCATCTGTTCCATCAACTCCATTCCATTCATTCCATCAATTCCATCCGTCCATCAATTCCATCCATCCATTCCATCAACTCCATCCATACATTCAATTCCATCAATTCCATCCATAGATTCCGTTCATTCCATTCCATCATTTCCATCCGTCCATCCATCCTTCAATTCCTTCCATCAATTCCATCCATCCATGCATTTTAATTCCATTCCATCAATTCCATCCTTCTATCCATTCCATCCATCCAATTCATCAATTCCATCCATCCGTCCATCAATTCCTTCCATCCATTTCCACAATTCCATCCATTCATCCATCATTTCCATCCATTCCATCAACTGCATCTATCCAGCCATTAATTCCATCCATTCCATCAATATCATTCCATCAATTCCATCCATTAAATTCCATCAATTCCATTCCATCCATTCCATGAATTCCATTCCATCCATTCCAACATTCCCATTCCATCAATTCCATCCATCCAATTCATTACATCCCTTCCATCAATTCCATTCATCCGTTCCATCATTTCCAACCATCCATCCATCATTTCCATTCCATCAATTCCACCTATCCATTCCATCAATACCACACATCCATCAATTCCATCCATCCATTCCATCAATTCCATTCATCCAACCATCAATTCCATCCATCCAACCATCGATTCCCTCCATCCATTCCATCAATTCAATTCCATGCATCCATCAACTCCATCCATCCATTCCATCCATCCATCAATTCCATTCCATCACTTCCATCCATCCGTTCATTCCATCCATTCCATTAAATCAATTCCATCAATTCCTTCCATCCATTCATTCCATCAAACCATTCCATCAATTCCATTAATCCATCCATTCCATTTATTCCATCAATTCCATTCCATCCATTCCATTCCATCTATCCATCTATTCCATCCATCCATTCTATCCATTCCATCAATACCATCCATTCATACATCAATTCCATCCATACATTCCGTAAATTCCATTCCATCAATTCCATTCCATCCATCCACCAATTCCATCCATCCATTCCATCAATTTCATTCCATCCATCCATCAATTCCTTTCATCCATCAATTCCTTCTATCCATTCCATCATTCCATTCCATCACTTCCATTCATCCATCCATCAATTCCATCCATTCAGCCATCAATTCCATCCATGCATCAATTCCATCCATTCCATTAACTCCATTCCATCAATTCCATCCATCCAAATACTCCATCAATTCCATTCCATCAATTCAATCCATTTATGAACTCTATCCATCCATTCCATTAATGCCATCCATCTGTTCCATCAACTCCATTCCATTCATTCCATCAACTCCATCCGTCCATCAATTCCATCCATCCATTCCATCAACTCCATCCATCCATTCCATTCCATCAATTCCATCCATTCATTCCGTTAATTCCATTCCATCATTTCCATCCATCCGTCCATCCATCCTTCAATTCCTTCCATCAATTCCATTCCATCCATCCATTCCATTAATTCCATTCCATCAATTCCTTCCATCTATCCATTCCATCCATACATCAATTCCATGCCATCCATTCCATCCATCCAATCCATCAATTCCATCCATCCGTCCATTAATTCCTTCCATCCATTCCAACAATTCCATCCATTCATCCATCAATTCCATCCATTCCATCAACTCCATCTATCCAGCCATCAATTCCATCCATTCCATCAATTCCATATATCCCATCAATTCCGTCCTTCCATTAATTCCATCCATCCATTCCATCAATTCCAACCATCCATCCATCATTTCCATTCCATCAATTCCACTCCACCCATTCCATGAATTCCATTCCATCCATTCCATCATTCCCATTCCATCAATTCCATCTATTCATTCCATCAATTCCACCCATCCATCCATTCCATCAATTCCATCCAACAATCAACTCCATCCATCCATTCCATCAATTCCATCTATCCATGAATTCCATCCATTCCATCAATTACATTCCATCAATTCCATCCATCGATCAATTTCATCGAACCATTCCATCAATTCCATCCTTCCATCCATCAATTCCACCCATCCATACATTCCAACACTTCCATCCATCAATTCCTTCCATCCATTCCATCAACTCTATCCATCCATACCATCAATTCCATCCATGATGGATGGATGGAATTGATGGATGGTTGGATGGAATTGATGGAATGGATGGATAGAATTGATGGAATGGATCGAAAGTAATTGATGGAATTGATGGCTGGATGGAATAGGTGGATGGATGGATTTGATGGAATTCATGGGTGGATGGAATTGATGGATGGATGGAAGTGATGGAATAGATGGAGGGAATTGATGGATGGAATTGATGGAATGGAAGGAAGTGATAGAATGGATGTAATGGAATAGATGGAATGTATGGATGAATGGAATTGAGTGAATGTATGGATGCAATTGATGGATGGATGGAATGGAATGGATTTGATGGAATGGATAGATGGATGAATGAATGGAATGGATGGAAGGAAATGATGTTATGGATGGATGAATGGAATTGATGGAATGGATGGAATGAAATTGATGGAATGGATGGATGGAATTAATGGAATTGGTGGATAGATGGAATGGATGGATGGATGGTTCTAATTAATGGATGGAATGAATGGAATGGATGGATGGATGGAGTTGATAGAATGGATGGAATGGAATTGATGGAATGGATGGATGGAATTGACGGATGGATGGAATTGATGGAATGGATGGATGGCATTGATGGAATGGATGGAAGTGTTGGAATGAATGTAATGGAATAGATGGAATTTATGGAATGGAATTGATGGAATGTATGGATGGATGGAATGGTATTGATGGGTGGATGGAATTGATGGAATGAAATTGACGGGATGGATGGAATTGATGGAATGGGAATGATGGAATGAATGGATGAATGGATATAATGGAAAGATGGAATGGATGGACGGAATTGATGGAATGGATGGATGAATGGAATTGATGGATGTATGGATGGAATGGATGGATGGAATTGGTGGATGGATGGATGGAATGGAAGGGATGGAATGGATGGAATTAATGGATGGATGGAAATGAATGGAATGGAATTGGTGGATGGAATTGATAGAATGGATGGAATGGAATTGGTGGAATGGATGGATGGAATTGATTGATTGAAATTGATGGAATGGATGGATGGAATTGATGGATGAAATGGGTGGATGGATACAATTGATGAATGGATGGAATTGATGGATAGGTGGATGGATGGCATTGATGGAATTGTATTGATGGAATGGATGGATGGATGCATGGAATTCATGTAGGGGTGCATGGATGGAATTGATGCATGGATTGAATGGATTGATTGATGGATGGATGGTATTGATAGAATTGATGGATGAATGGAATTGATGGAATGGATGGAATGGAATTGATGGAATGGATGAATGAATGAAATTGATGGATGGATGGAATTTATGGAATGGATTCAATGGATAGATGTTTGGAATTGATGGATGGATGGATGGAGTTGATGGAATGGTTGGATGGAATTGATGGATTGGACGGAATTGAATTGATGGAATGGATGGATGAATGGAAGTGATGGATGGATTTGATGGGTGGATGGATGTAATTGATGGAATGGGTTGAATGGTATTCATGAAATGGATAAATGGAATTGATGGATTGACAGATGGAATTGATGGAGTGGTTGAATGAATGGAATTGATGGATGGATGGAATAGATGGAATGGATGGATGGATGGAATTGATGGAATGCATGGAATGGTATTGATGGAATGGATGGATGAATGGAATTGATGGTATGGAAGTGATTGAATGGATGTAGTTGATGGAATGTATGTAATGAAATGAATGGATGGGTGGAATGGAATTGATGGAATCGAATTGATAGAATGGATGGAATGGTTGGATGGAATTGATGGATGAATAGAAGGAATTGATGGGTGGATGTATGGATGGATGGGTGGAATTGATGAAATGGATGGATGGAATTGATGAAATGGATGGATGGAATTGATGGAATGGATGGAATGGTATAGATGGAATGGATGGATGGAATTGATGGAATGTATGTAATGGATTGATGGATGGAATTGATGGAATGGAATTGATGGCTGGATGGAATTGATGGAATGGATGGATGAATGGAAATGATGGATGGATGGAATTGATGCAATGGATGGAATGGAATTGATGGAATGGATAGAATGCATGGATGGATGGAATTGATGGAATGGATGGATGGAATTGATGAATGAATAGATGGAATTGATAGAATGTATGGAATGGATGGATGGGTGGAATGGATGGATGGTATTGATTGAATGGATGGAATGGAAGTGATGGAATGGATCGATGGAATTAATGGATGAATGGAATGGATGGATGGTTGGAATTAATGGATGGATGAATTGAATTGATGAAATGGAATTGATGGAATCGATGGATGGAAGGATGGAATTGATGGAATGGATGGATGGATAGAATTGATGGATGGAATTGATGGAATGGATGGAATGGCATTGATGGAATGGATTAATGGAATTGATGGTTGAATGGAATTGATGGGATGGATGGAATGGATGAAATGGATGGATGGAATGGATTTGATGGATGGATGGATGGATGGCATTGATGGAATGGATGGATGGAATTGATGGATGGGTGCATGAATGGAATTGATGGAAAGGTTGGATGGAATTGATGGAATGGACTGAATGGATGGATGGATGGTATTGATAGAATGGATGGATGGAATTGATGGAATGAGTGGATGGAATTGATGGAATGCAATGGAAGGAATGGATGAAATTGATGGATGGATGGTATTTATGGAATGGATGGATGAATGGAATGGATGGAATTGATGGAATGGTATTGATGGAATTGATGGATGGACAGATGGAATTGATAGAATGTATGAATGAATGGAATAGATGGATAGATGGAATGGAATTGATGGAATGGATGGAATGGTATTGATGGAATAAATAGAATGGAATGGATGGATTAATTGAATTGATGGAATGGATGGGTTAATGGAATTGATGAATGGATGGATGGAATTGATGGATGAATGGATGGAATTATTGGATTAAATGGAATGGATGGATGGAATTGATGGAATGGATGGAATTTTTGGAATGGATGGAATGGTATTGATGGAATAAATGGATGGATGGAATTGATGGAATGGATGGATGGATTTTATGAATATATTGATGGAATTGATGGAATGAAAGTGATGGAATGTATGTAATGGAATGGATGGAACTGATGGATGTAATGGAATGGAATTGATGGATGGATGGAATTAATGGAGTGGAATTGATGGATGGATGGATGGAAGGAATTGATGGGTGAATGTAAGGATGGAATTGATGGAATTGATGAAATGGATGGATGGAATTGATGAAATGGATGGAATGGTATTGATGGAATGGATGGATGGAATTGATGGAATGGATGGATGGAATTGATGGATGTATGGAATGGAATTGATTAATTGCATGGAATGGATGGATGGAAATGATGGATGGATGTTATTGATGGAATGAATGGATGGATGGATGGATTGAGTTGATGGAATGGAATTAATGGAATGGATGGCATTGATGGATGGATGAATGGAATGGAATTGATGGAATGGATAGAATGGATGGATGGAATTGATGGAATGTATTTAATGGAATGGATGGAATGGAATTAATGGAATGGACGGATGGATGGAATGGATTTGATGGAATTGATAAATGGAATTGAAGGAATTGATGGATGGAATTGATGGAATGGATGGATGGATGGGTCGACCTGATTGTCAAGTTGGTATAGCGCTGGCCTTCTATGCCCAACGTTGCGAGTTTGAACCCTGGCCAGGTCGATGGCATTTAAGTGTGCTTAAATGCGACAGGCTCATGTCAGTAGATTTACTGGCATGTAAAAGAACTCCTGCGGGACAAAATTTCGGCACATCCGGCGACGCTGATATAACCTCTGCAGTTGCGAGCGTCGTTAAATAAAACATAACAATTAACATTTTGGATATAATTGATGGATGGATGTATGGAATTGATGGAATGGATGGATTGGAATTGATGGATTGATGGAATGGAATTGATAGAATGGATGGAATGGAACGAATTGATGGATGCATGGATATAATGGAATTGATGGAATGGATGAATGGAATTGGTGGAATGGATGGATGGATGGAATTGATAGATGGATGGATGGAATGGAATTGATTGAATGGTTGGATGGATGGAATTGATGGATGGCTGGAATTGATAGATGGATTTGATGGATGGATGGAATGGATAAATGGAATTGGTGGGATGGATGGAATGGAATGGATGGAATGGAATGGATGGAATGATGGAATTGATGAAATGGATGGCTGGAATGGATGGATGGAATTGATGGATGGAATGAAATTGATAGAGTGGATTGATGGATGGATGGAATTGATGGAATGGTATTGACGGAATGGAAGGATGGATGGAATTGATGGAATGGATGGATGGATGAATGGAATGGATGGATGGATGGAGTTGATAGAATGGATGGAATGGAATTGATGGAATGGATGGATGGAATTGACGGATGGATGGAATTGATGGAATGGATGGATGGCATTGATGGAATGGATGGAAGTGTTGGAATGAATGTAATGGAATAGATGGAATTTATGGAATGGAATTGATGGAATGTATGGATGGATGGAATGGTATTGATGGGTGGATGGAATTGATGGAATGAAATTGACGGGATGGATGGAATTGATGGAATGGGAATGATGGAATGAATGGATGAATGGATATAATGGAAAGATGGAATGGATGGACGGAATTGATGGAATGGATGGATGAATGGAATTGATGGATGTATGGATGGAATGGATGGATGGAATTGGTGGATGGATGGATGGAATGGAAGGGATGGAATGGATGGAATTAATGGATGGATGGAAATGAATGGAATGGAATTGGTGGATGGAATTGATAGAATGGATGGAATGGAATTGGTGGAATGGATGGATGGAATTGATTGATTGAAATTGATGGAATGGATGGATGGAATTGATGGATGAAATGGATGGATGGATACAATTGATGAATGGATGGAATTGATGGATAGGTGGATGGATGGCATTGATGGAATTGTATTGATGGAATGGATGGATGGATGCATGGAATTCATGTAGGGGTGCATGGATGGAATTGATGCATGGATTGAATGGATTGATTGATGGATGGATGGTATTGATAGAATTGATGGATGAATGGAATTGATGGAATGGATGGAATGGAATTGATGGAATGGATGAATGAATGAAATTGATGGATGGATGGAATTTATGGAATGGATTCAATGGATAGATGTTTGGAATTGATGGATGGATGGATGGAGTTGATGGAATGGTTGGATGGAATTGATGGATTGGACGGAATTGAATTGATGGAATGGATGGATGAATGGAAGTGATGGATGGATTTGATGGGTGGATGGATGTAATTGATGGAATGGGTTGAATGGTATTCATGAAATGGATAAATGGAATTGATGGATTGACAGATGGAATTGATGGAGTGGTTGAATGAATGGAATTGATGGATGGATGGAATAGATGGAATGGATGGATGGATGGAATTGATGGAATGCATGGAATGGTATTGATGGAATGGATGGATGAATGGAATTGATGGTATGGAAGTGATTGAATGGATGTAGTTGATGGAATGTATGTAATGAAATGAATGGATGGGTGGAATGGAATTGATGGAATCGAATTGATAGAATGGATGGAATGGTTGGATGGAATTGATGGATGAATAGAAGGAATTGATGGGTGGATGTATGGATGGATGGGTGGAATTGATGAAATGGATGGATGGAATTGATGAAATGGATGGATGGAATTGATGGAATGGTATAGATGGAATGGATGGATGGAATTGATGGAATGTATGTAATGGATTGATGGATGGAATTGATGGAATGGAATTGATGGCTGGATGGAATTGATGGAATGGATGGATGAATGGAAATGATGGATGGATGGAATTGATGCAATGGATGGAATGGAATTGATGGAATGGATAGAATGCATGGATGGATGGAATTGATGGAATGGATGGATGGAATTGATGAATGAATAGATGGAATTGATAGAATGTATGGAATGGATGGATGGGTGGAATGGATGGATGGTATTGATTGAATGGATGGAATGGAAGTGATGGAATGGATCGATGGAATTAATGGATGAATGGAATGGATGGATGGTTGGAATTAATGGATGGATGAATTGAATTGATGAAATGGAATTGATGGAATCGATGGATGGAAGGATGGAATTGATGGAATGGATGGATGGATAGAATTGATGGATGGAATTGATGGAATGGATGGAATGGCATTGATGGAATGGATTAATGGAATTGATGGTTGAATGGAATTGATGGGATGGATGGAATGGATGAAATGGATGGATGGAATGGATTTGATGGATGGATGGATGGATGGCATTGATGGAATGGATGGATGGAATTGATGGATGGGTGCATGAATGGAATTGATGGAAAGGTTGGATGGAATTGATGGAATGGACTGAATGGATGGATGGATGGTATTGATAGAATGGATGGATGGAATTGATGGAATGAGTGGATGGAATTGATGGAATGCAATGGAAGGAATGGATGAAATTGATGGATGGATGGTATTTATGGAATGGATGGATGAATGGAATGGATGGAATTGATGGAATGGTATTGATGGAATTGATGGATGGACAGATGGAATTGATAGAATGTATGAATGAATGGAATAGATGGATAGATGGAATGGAATTGATGGAATGGATGGAATGGTATTGATGGAATAAATAGAATGGAATGGATGGATTAATTGAATTGATGGAATGGATGGGTTAATGGAATTGATGAATGGATGGATGGAATTGATGGATGAATGGATGGAATTATTGGATTAAATGGAATGGATGGATGGAATTGATGGAATGGATGGAATTTTTGGAATGGATGGAATGGTATTGATGGAATAAATGGATGGATGGAATTGATGGAATGGATGGATGGATTTTATGAATATATTGATGGAATTGATGGAATGAAAGTGATGGAATGTATGTAATGGAATGGATGGAACTGATGGATGTAATGGAATGGAATTGATGGATGGATGGAATTAATGGAGTGGAATTGATGGATGGATGGATGGAAGGAATTGATGGGTGAATGTAAGGATGGAATTGATGGAATTGATGAAATGGATGGATGGAATTGATGAAATGGATGGAATGGTATTGATGGAATGGATGGATGGAATTGATGGAATGGATGGATGGAATTGATGGATGTATGGAATGGAATTGATTAATTGCATGGAATGGATGGATGGAAATGATGGATGGATGTTATTGATGGAATGAATGGATGGATGGATGGATTGAGTTGATGGAATGGAATTAATGGAATGGATGGCATTGATGGATGGATGAATGGAATGGAATTGATGGAATGGATAGAATGGATGGATGGAATTGATGGAATGTATTTAATGGAATGGATGGAATGGAATTAATGGAATGGACGGATGGATGGAATGGATTTGATGGAATTGATAAATGGAATTGAAGGAATTGATGGATGGAATTGATGGAATGGATGGATGGATGGGTCGACCTGATTGTCAAGTTGGTATAGCGCTGGCCTTCTATGCCCAACGTTGCGAGTTTGAACCCTGGCCAGGTCGATGGCATTTAAGTGTGCTTAAATGCGACAGGCTCATGTCAGTAGATTTACTGGCATGTAAAAGAACTCCTGCGGGACAAAATTTCGGCACATCCGGCGACGCTGATATAACCTCTGCAGTTGCGAGCGTCGTTAAATAAAACATAACAATTAACATTTTGGATATAATTGATGGATGGATGTATGGAATTGATGGAATGGATGGATTGGAATTGATGGATTGATGGAATGGAATTGATAGAATGGATGGAATGGAACGAATTGATGGATGCATGGATATAATGGAATTGATGGAATGGATGAATGGAATTGGTGGAATGGATGGATGGATGGAATTGATAGATGGATGGATGGAATGGAATTGATTGAATGGTTGGATGGATGGAATTGATGGATGGCTGGAATTGATAGATGGATTTGATGGATGGATGGAATGGATAAATGGAATTGGTGGGATGGATGGAATGGAATGGATGGAATGATGGAATTGATGAAATGGATGGCTGGAATGGATGGATGGAATTGATGGATGGAATGAAATTGATAGAGTGGATTGATGGATGGATGGAATTGATGGAATGGTATTGACGGAATGGAAGGATGGATGGAATTGATGGAATGGATGGATGGATGAATGGAATGGATGGAAGGATGAATGGAAATGATGGAATGGATGGATGGATGGATGAATGGAATTGATGGAATGGATGGATGAATGGAATTGATAGAATGGATGGATGGATGGAATTGATGGATGGAATGGAATTAATTGAATGGATGGTTGGAAGGAATTGATGGGTTTGATGTATGAATGGATGGGTGGAATTGATGGAATGGATGGATGGAATTGATGGATGGATGGAAATAATGGATGGGTGGATGGAATTGATGGATGGAATTGATGGAATGGATGGATGGAATTGATGGAATGGAAGGATGGAATTGATGGATGGGTGGATTGAATTGATGGAATGAATGGAATGGAATTGATGGAATGCACATAATGGATGGATTGATGGAATGGATGTATGGATGGAATTGATGGAATGGATGGATGGAATTGATGGAATGGATGGATGAAATTGATGAATGGATGGAATTGATGGAATGGTTGGATGGATAGAATTGATGGAATGGAATTGATGGAATTGATGGAATGGAATTGATGGATGGATGGAATTGATGGAATGGAATTGATAGAATGGAATTGATGGAATGGAAGGATGGAATTGATGGAATGGATGGATGGATGGAATTGATGGATGGGTGGATGGATGGAATGGTATTGATGGAATTGATGGATGGACAGATGGAATGGATAGAATGTATGAATGAATGGAATAGATGGATAGATGGAATGGAATTGATGGAATGGATGGAATGGAATTGATGGAATAAATAGAATGGAAAGGATGGATTAATTGAATTGATGGAATGGATGGGTTAATGGAATTGATGAATGGATGGAATTGATGGATGAATGGATGGAATTATTGGATTAAATGGAAAGGATGGATGGAATTTTTGGAATGGATGGAATGGTATTGATGGAATAAATGGATGGAATTGATGGAATGGATGGATGGATTTTATGAATAGATTGATGGAATTGATGGAATGAAAGTGATGGAATGTATGTAATGGAATGGATGGAATTGATGGATGTAATGGAATGGAATTGATGGATGGATGGAATTAATGGAGTGGAATTGATGGATGGATGGATGGAAGGAATTGATGGGTGAATGTATGGATGGAATTGATGGAATTGATGAAATGGATGGATGGAATTGATGGAATGGTATTGATGGAATGGATGGATGGAATTGATGGAATGGATGGATGGAATTGATGGATGTATGGAATGGAATTGATTAATTGCATGGAATGGATGGATGGAAATGATGGATGGATGTTATTGATGGAATGAATGGATGGATGGATGGATTGAGTTGATGGAATGGAATTAATGGAATGGATGGAATTGATGGATGGATGAATGGAATGGAATTGATGGAATGGATAGAATGGATGGATGGAATTGATGGAATGGATGGAATGGAATTAATGGAATGGACGGATGGATGGAATGGATTTGATGGAATTGATGGATGGAATTGAAGGAATTGATGGATGGAATTGATGGAATGGATGGATGGATGGGTCGACCTGATTGTCAAGTTGGTATAGCGCTGGCCTTCTATGCCAAACGTTGCGAGTTTGAACCCTGGCCAGGTCGATGGCATTTAAGTGTGCTTAAATGCGACAGGCTCATGTCAGTAGATTTACTGGCATGTAAAAGAACTCCTGCGGGACAAAATTTCGGCACATCCGGCGACGCTGATATAACCTCTGCAGTTGCGAGCGTCGTTAAATAAAACATAACAATTAACATTTTGGATATAATTGATGGATGGATGTATGGAATTGATGGAATGGATGGATAGATGGATTGGAATTGATGGATTGATGGAATGGAATTGATAGAATGGATGGAGTGGAACGAATTGATCGATGCATGGATGTAATGGAATTGATGGAATGGATGAATGGAATTGGTGGAATGGATGGATGGATTGAATTGATGGATGGATGGAATAGAATTGATTGAATGGTTGGATGGATGGAATTGATGGATGGCTGGAATTTATAGATGGATTTGATGGATGGATGGAATGGATAAATGGAATTGATGGGATGGATGGAATGGAATGGATGGAATGATGGAATGGATGTAATGAATGGATGGATGGAATTGATGGATGGAATGAAATTGATAGAATGGATTGATGGATGGAATGAATGGAATGGATGGATGGAATTGATGGAATGGTATTGACGGAATGGAAGGATGGATGGAATTGATGGAATGGATGGATGGAATTGATGGATGGATGGAATGGATGGATGGAATTGATGGATGGATGGAATTGAAGGATGAATGGAATTGATGGAATGGATGGATGGAATTGATGGATGGATGGATGAATGGAATTGATGGAATTGATGGATGAATGGAATTGATAGAATGGATGGATGGATGGAATTGATGGATGGATGGAATGGATGGATGGAAATAATGGATGGGTGGATGGAATTGATGGAATGAATGGATGGATGGAATTGATGGATGGAGTTGATGGAATGGAATTGATGGAATGGAAGGATGGAATTGATGGATGGGTGGATGGAATTGATGGAATGCACATAATGGATGGATTGATGGAATGGATGGAATGGATGTATGGATGGAATTGATGGAATGGATGGATGTAATGGATGGATGAAATTGATGGATGGATGGAATTGATGGAATGGTTGGATGGATAGAATTGATGGAATGGATGGATGGATGGAATTGATGTAATGGATGGATGGATGGAATTGATGGATGGATGGAATTGATAGAATGGATGGAATGGAATTGATGGAATGGAAGGATGGAATTGATGGAATGGATGGATGGAATTGATTGATGGGTGGATGGATGGAATTGATGGAATTGATGGATGGACAGATGGAATTGATGGAATGGATAGAATGTATGAATGAATGGAATAGATGGATAGATGGAATGGAATTGATGGAATGGATGGAATGGTATTGATGGAATAAATAGAATGGAATGGATGGATTAATTGAATTGATGGAATGGATGGGTTAATGGAATTGATGAATGGATGGAATGGATGGATGGAATTGATGGATGAATGGATGGAATTATTGGATTAAATGGAATGGATGGATGGAATTGATGGAATGGATGGAATTTTTGGAATGGATGGAATGGTATTGATGGAATAAATGGATGGATGGAATTGATGGAATGGATGGATGGATTTTATGAATAGATTGATGGAATTGATGGAATGAAAGTGATGGAATGTATGTAATGGAATGGATGGAACTGATGGATGTAATGGAATGGAATTGATGGATGGATGGAATTAATGGAGTGGAATTGATGGATGGATGGATGGAAGGAATTGATGGGTGAATTTAGGATGGAATTGATGGAATTGATGAAATGGATGGATGGAATTGATGAAATGGATGGAATGGTATTGATGGAATGGATGGATGGATGGAATTGATGGATGTTTGGAATGGAATTGATTAATTGCATGGAATGGATGGATGGAAATGATGGATGGATGTTATTGATGGGATGAATGGATGGATGGATGGAGTTGATGGAATGGAATTAATGGAATGGATGGAATTGATGGATGGATGAATGGAATGGAATTGATGGAATGGATAGAATGGATGGATGGAATTGATGGAATGTATTTAATGGAATGGATGGAATGGAATTAATGGAATGGACGGATGGATGGATGGAATGGATTTGATGGAATGGATGGATGGAATTGAAGGAATTGATGGATGGAATTGATGGAATGGATGGATGGATGGGTCGACCTGATTGTCAAGTTGGTATAGCGCTGGCCTTCTATGCCCAACGTTGCGAGTTTGATCCCTGGCCAGGTCGATGGCATTTAAGTGTGCTTAAATGCGACAGGCTCATGTCAGTAGATTTACTGGCATGTAAAAGAACTCCTGCGGGACAAAATTCCGGCACATCCGGCGACGCTGATATAACCTCTGCAGTTGCGAGCTTCGTTAAATAAAACATAACAATTAACATTTTGGATAGAATTGATGGATGGATGTATGGAATTGATGGAATGGATGGATAGATGGAATGGAATTGATGGATTGATGGAATGGAATTGATAGAATGGATGGAGTGGAACGAATTGATGGATGCATGGATGTAATGGGATTGATGGAAAGGATGGATGGAATTGGTGGAATGGATGGATGGATTGAATTGATGGATGGATGGATGGAATGGAATTGATTGAATGGTTGGATGGATGGAATTGATGGAATGGATAGATGGATTTGATGGATGGATGGAATGGATAAATGGAATTGATGGGATGGATGGAATGGAATGGATGGAATGATGGACTTGATGAAATGGATGCCTGGAATGGATGTAATGAATGGATGGATGGAATGAAATTGATGGAATGGATTGATGGATGGAATGAATGGAATGGATGGATGGAATTGATGGAATGGTATTGACGGAATGGAAGGATGGATGTAATGGATAGAAGGATGGAATTGATGGAATGGAATTGATGGAATGGAAGGATGGAATTGATGGATGGGTGGATGGAATTGATGGAATGCACATAATGGATGGATTGATGGAATGGATGTATGGATGGAATTGATGGAATGGATGGATGTAATGGATGGATGAAATTGATGGATGGATGGAATTGATGGAATGGTTGGATGGATAGAATTGATGGAATGGATGGATGGATGGAATTGATGTAATGGATGGATGGATGGAATTGATGGAATGGATGGAATGGAATTGATGGAATGGAAGGATGGAATTGATGGAATGGATGGATGGAATTGATTGATGGGTGGATGGATGGAATTGATGGAATTGATGGATGGACAGATGGAATTGATGGAATGGATAGAATGTATGAATGAATGGAATAGATGGATAGATGGAATGGAATTGATGGAATGGATGGAATGGTATTGATGGAATAAATAGAATGGAATGGATGGATTAATTGAATTGATGGAATGGATGGGTTAATGGAATTGATGAATGGATGGAATGGATGGATGGAATTGATGGATGAATGGATGGAATTATTGGATTAAATGGAATGGATGGATGGAATTGATGGAATTTTTGGAATGGATGGAATGGTATTGATGGAATAAATGGATGGATGGATTTTATGAATAGATTGATGGAATTGATGGAATGAAAGTGATGGAATGTATGTAATGGAATGGATGGAACTGATGGATGTAATGGAATGGAATTGATGGATGGATGGAATTAATGGAGTGGAATTGATGGATGGATGGATGGAAGGAATTGATGGGTGAATTTAGGATGGAATTGATGGAATTGATGAAATGGATGGATGGAATTGATGAAATGGATGGAATGGTATTGATGGAATGGATGGATGGATGGAATTGATGGATGTTTGGAATGGAATTGATTAATTGCATGGAAATGATGGATGGATGTTATTGATGGGATGAATGGATGGATGGATGGAGTTGATGGAATGGAATTAATGGAATGGATGGAATTGATGGATGGATGAATGGAATGGAATTGATGGAATGGATAGAATGGATGGATGGAATTGATGGAATGTATTTAATGGAATGGATGGAATGGAATTAATGGAATGGACGGATGGATGGAATGGATTTGATGGAATGGATGGATGGAATTGAAGGAATTGATGGATGGAATTGATGGAATGGATGGATGGATGGGTCGACCTGATTGTCAAGTTGGTATAGCGCTGGCCTTCTATGCCCAACGTTGCGAGTTTGATCCCTGGCCAGGTCGATGGCATTTAAGTGTGCTTAAATGCGACAGGCTCATGTCAGTAGATTTACTGGCATGTAAAAGAACTCCTGCGGGACAAAATTCCGGCACATCCGGCGACGCTGATATAACCTCTGCAGTTGCGAGCTTCGTTAAATAAAACATAACAATTAACATTTTGGATAGAATTGATGGATGGATGTATGGAATTGATGGAATGGATGGATAGATGGAATGGAATTGATGGATTGATGGAATGGAATTGATAGAATGGATGGAGTGGAACGAATTGATGGATGCATGGATGTAATGGGATTGATGGAAAGGATGGATGGAATTGGTGGAATGGATGGATGGATTGAATTGATGGATGGATGGATGGAATGGAATTGATTGAATGGTTGGATGGATGGAATTGATGGAATGGATAGATGGATTTGATGGATGGATGGAATGGATAAATGGAATTGATGGGATGGATGGAATGGAATGGATGGAATGATGGACTTGATGAAATGGATGGCTGGAATGGATGTAATGAATGGATGGATGGAATGAAATTGATGGAATGGATTGATGGATGGAATGAATGGAATGGATGGATGGAATTGATGGAATGGTATTGACGGAATGGAAGGATGGATGGAATTGATGGAATGGATGGATGGAATTGATGGAATGGATTGATGGAATTGATGGATGGATGAATGGAATTGATGGAATTGATGGATGAATGGAATTGATAGAATGGATGGATGGATGGATGGAATTGATGGATGGAATGGAATTAATTGAATGGATGGATGGAAGGAATTGATAGGTTTGATGTATGAATGGATGGGTGGAATTGATGGATGGATGGAATTGATGGAATGGATGGAATTGATGGATGGAATGGATGGATGGAAATAATGGATGGGTGGATGGAATTGATGGAATGAATGGATGGATGGAATTGATGGAATGGATGGATGGAGTTGATGGAATGGTTGGAATGGAATTGATGGAATGGAAGGATGGAATTGATGGATGGGTGGATGGAATTGATGGAATGGATGGAATGGAATTGATGGAATGCACATAATGGATGGATGGATGGAATTGATGGAATGGATGTATGGATGGAATTGATGGATGTATGAATGGAATTTATGGAATGAATGGATGGAATTGATGGAATGGATGGATGGAATTGTTGGAATGGATGGATGGAATTGATGGAATGGTTGGATGGATAGAATTGATGGAATGGATGGATGGAATTGATGGAAGAGATGGATGGAATTGATGGAATGGAATTGATAGAATGGATGGAATGGAATTGATGGAATGGATGGAATGGATCGTAATCGCATGGATTATATAGGGTGAGTACGGAGTATGTTCCAGAATCTCCCATTGCTAACGACGCAAGAGGTCCTTGACAGCAGCAGCAGTGTGACTCTTTGCATTATCATGAAGAATGATGGGGTTCTGTATCCCCAAGTGTCGTCGTTTTCTTCTGAGGGCTGGACGAAGGTGGTGCTGCAGGAACCTGCAGTAGTAGTCCGCGTTTGCCATCTGCCTTGGAGGTACAGCGTGGTGCAGTATTACCCCATCAATGTCATACGCCACAATGAACATCACCTTCACAGCACTTCCAACAAGATCTTCCCGAAACGCTTTAACCCATCGTGCCACTGTGCGATATGACAACGCTGCATCGGCACATGCTTCACGCAGTCCCTGAAAACATTCTTGTGCACTACGACCTCGTGCCACTTCAATTTTGATCCAGGAACATTGCTCTAGTATTGTAAATATGATCTTAGGGCGCTCGCACTATCCCTATGAAACTCAGCGTTCTACACATTGCAGTAGATTGACAGAGTACTGTAGCCGCTGGCTACACTAACTAACTCATCTAACAGTCCTTGTTCATGTCCATACAGCTGGAAACTCTCGAACGCACCATCGTCACGTGACAGCAGTGTTGCCATTACTTTTTATCCAACCTATGTATGTTGGTGTTTCATAGGTTGTCGAGATTTAAACGACTTGCAAAGAAGTGTGATTGCCACGTGTCTTGTTTCAGGGCATTGTGGGGCAGTTCAGGAGTGGGTGTTAGATTCTGTGGAGTAAGTGACACAGAAGATGAGACGGTGGTAGTGATTATGTTAATAAATGTTATAAAATATAATATATTTATTAAACACACTGTGTACATAAGTATAATTAAGCAAAGTTAGCATCATTTGCGTAGTGGGATAGTGTCAATGTTCTTTCTTTGCATTTGATGATGTGATATGTATCGCAGGGTCCTCCACATATAGTGCACTGACATCCGTCGGTGGGGCTGTGGTATCCCTTGGTTAGGCATATTCAGTGATGTAGTCCGTGGGCTGCTACTCTCGTGTATAGATGGCGCAGGTGGTAGTTGGCTCCCTTCCATTCGCTGTTTGTCATCGCTGGGGTGCTGAGGAGTCCATGGTTCCCTTCTGTCACACAGGTCACAGCTGTGGATTGGATTTAAAAAATGTTAGAAATGGTACAGTTCATTTAAAATCGTAAAAGAAAAGTTCACAGCACACTAGAGTCGACGGAAATTCGGAAGGTGGTTGTCTGCTAGTGTTTGCGTCGAGAGAGACAGATAGAGAAAGCAAGGCAGCTTACAATATTGCCACATCGTACTTCACGCGCACGTGCAATACAAATAGCGCAGGAGAGAATTTAAATTATCAAAAGACAATAATGACCTTAGCCGTTGATTACTTTAAGCATGACACCAAACAAACCCTCTTTCCTTCACTAATAATATTCTTTGCACAGTTCTCAATCCCACACCACATGCTTCTGCAGTCGTTTCTTGCATGTTGGCAACGTTGCTGCCAGCATCAAGATGGCCGGCAGCGTTCTGCTCGTCAAAGTTTTTAAAATAATTATACACCTTAAACACTATTTTCCGTGCTTGCTTGTGTAATACTTGTCTTTTTACAGTCTCTTCTTCCATTTATTTATCTTACACACACACAGTAAATGTTAGTTTCACTTATTCAATGTATTGAAACACTCGCACGTGAACAAACGAACTCGGGAAGTGCTTGTTATAGACTGATTCTGATTGGTTCCACTGTACAAGCTTGTGACGTCACATACCAGAAATGCTACGGCGCATATAGAAGCTAACCGCCTTCCGAAATGCCGTCCAGTCTAGTCATGGGTATTGTTTCCAGGCTGCCGAGATTTTAGAATTCTTCTCCTGACTTGAATATGTTTAGTTTCTGTGGAACGGTGTTATGATACAGTTGAAATCCATGTGCCTGCATACATTTGTAAAGGAAAACTGTTTTGAAGTTTACTTACGTCTATTGCTAAAGCATTTTAAAATTGGAGAGGGGATAACAAATTAAGTTTCCTGGTATTGTGGAAATTGTTTCCACCTGAGTGCAGTCCTGTGAGATGAAATAGCAATAATGGATGCTGTGGTCGCGCAGATAGAAAATTAATTTTCACCTCATTGCACTGCTGTTTAGTGAAATACTCTTGTTAGTGTCTTGTGAAAATAGATATTTTTGTAATGGTCTTGAATTGAGGAAATATTGTATTTCGCATCTCTACTGAAATTCGGGAAATGCAAGTGTCCTGAAGTTTTTGTTGGGACATGAGGACAATTGTGTGAAAACTGGAATGTCCTGGCAAAAGTGGAATGTGTGTTTAGGCTAACTTAATAGTAGTAGTAATGGGGAAATAGAAAGAAGAATTGTAAAGTAAGATATGACATTTTGGATAACATTGAGCTGATATTGTGAATTTCTTCTCCAGATGTTTCGTCTGCCCGCCAGGGGATGACCACAGCTTTTCCTGAAACCAATGAGCAAGATTGTTAAGAAGAAGTGAAGGATTTTTCTAAGTTCTTTGATGTATTATTTGTTATATTTCTTGTAAAATATATTTTGTATTTTAATTCCTTTGTTTTTCTTGAATAAATTCTAAGTTAAACCTTCTATGTCTTGTATTCCTCCTGGAACTTTGAATTTGCCCTTATTCGAGTAGTTCCCGCTCTCACTTAGCGGAATCAAATCGAACAGAATTTATCTTCACAATGTATTTAAATGGAAGATAGCAGAAACCGAATCGAATAGAATTCATGAGCTAGAATATTTATTCCACTGACAGAACAGAATTTCTTGTTTTGGCTATGATCTTATGTTCTCGTGAAGACTTCGTCAAAAAACAAACGAGTCACATTCATTTTTGATAGCGCAATTTCTTTATTGAAAGTTATTGCTGAAATAGTATGTAGGCCTATACAGAAAATTACAATTAAATAATATGAACAAAGAAAAAATAACACATCTTGTTCAAAATTATCTGCTATTGTATGACAAAACACAGAAGTACTATCGTAATTATTTC